>NW_028119484.1:0-39000 GCF_965119305.1 Pelophylax lessonae | reverse complement strand
TTCACGTTTTTTTTTTTTAATTTTCACATACTGTTACCAGTGCAGTATAGCGCCATCATATAACTGGCGTGGCGGTGATCAGGGACACTGACTGGTGACAGTATGTAAAAAAATAAAAATGTACATACTGTGACCAGAGCAATACAGTGTTACCATATTAACACTGTACTACTCTGGGGAGTGAATCAGAAGTTTTTTTTTTTTTTTTTTACATGTAGCACCCTCCTAGGTAGGTGCTGGTGGGAGAGTATAGTTTTTGGCTCTGTCTAATTATTAGAGGGGCTGCAGGCAGATCTATATTGCTCTATACTTACCAGAGAGCAGGATCTGTTAGTGAGGTCTGCTCAGTGTGCTCAGTATGTGATTCATTGTGTCTAGAGAGTGTTTCACACTGGTCCAATAGGGAGGCATATTGGACAGTGGGAGGAAACCTGACAAATAAATGCATAGGCTTTGATATGGTCCTGGTGATTGGCAGCGGCAAGTTGTTTCAGTGCATTCTGGGATACTGTATAAGAGCCAGGAACACATGTGCTGCGGGGTCTTTGGCTGGAGAGCAGAGCCCCGGAGGGAGGGGGTGGCTGCCTCCTCCTCTGTTGCAGTGGCACATGGTCGCAGGAGGTCATCCTGAAGGCCGGAGGAATGGATGAGAGGAGCTGAACCCAGAGACCCAGGAGAGCTGACTGAAGAGGGGGACACTGGAGACCCTGGAATAAGAGTATCATGAGTACAGGGACTGGTGTCAAGGGGCCTGACCTGAGGGGGGCCACCCCACATGTAGGATAGTCAGTGGACGGGTGTTAGAAGTAGAGAGAGAGAGGCTGCTGAGGAGAGTGTCCTGAAGATAATTGCTAGTCCACCAAGTCGTCTAAGGCAAATAGACTTAATTCTAATTCATCTTTAGTGCCAGGGGGAATTAACAGGCTGGCTGTACATGAAGATAGAAGTCATCCAACATTGTGTATTGTTAATTCGAAGTATCCCAATATTCCCTTCTCCTATCCCTAATTTATAGTAAAACACAAACAACCAAATACCCCTGGACTGATTATTGAAACGAGCCAGAGGAAGGAGAACAAAAGAACTGTATGCTGGTAGCCGAGGGGGACCTGGAAAGTCTGACTCTGGCAGTCCTTATGGGGGCAGTGCTACATACATTCTATGCTTGCTTTTAGCTGTGAATTTAACTGCTATAGGCAAATATTCTTACTGAAGGACAGTGTGTTGTGATTGGCCACAGCTAATCACATGGAACAAATAGGCTGTGATTGGCTCTGTCTGTACAATGTGATCACTGTGCCCAATCACAGCTAGCATACAATAAATGCTATGAAAGGAAACCATTCATTGTTTACAACTGTCACGTGATCTGCTGTGTTTGTTTACAGCAGTCACATGATTCCGGCAGCTATTGACAGATCATGCCAGAGCACGGCCCGTTCTCGGGAGGATGTCATATGATGTGCTCCCAGAACAATAGGGTTCCTGCCTGGCCGCCATTTTACAATGGCATGGGCGGGAAGCGTTTAAGGATTAGTCCTCCAGGGCTAGTATGAATTTTAAAGGGGGCCCCATGCAAAAAAAAAAAAAATGGCATGGTGTCCCCTCAAAATTACATTATAAATAAATACATTTTCAGAGTGAACCCCACACAAAAAAATGAAAGAAAAGAGCGATGTCCCCCCCCCCCCCCCCCGAAAAAAAAAAAAAGAAACATGAGGTTCCGTCCAAATTCTATACCAGAGACTTTAGGTCTGGTATGAATTTTAGGAGGGAATCCCATACAAAAAACAAGAAAGTGAGGTCTTCTAAAAAATCTATACCATCAATCATGGTGGGCATTGTGCTTGACATGGTCTGTATCGCTGGGCAGTGACATATTGGCAAAGGATGTATGTTTTGTTTTTTAATTAAAGGACTTGTCATAAACTTTCTCTATGTTTTTTTTACACTTTTTTTCTTGAATAAGTAGAGGTTCTATGTACCCCTTACTCTTTCACATGGGGAAATATAAGATAAATGTGGTGTCATTTATGTACCGTATTTTTCGGACTATAAGGCGCACTGAAAATCCTAAAATTTGATCAAAAACCAGCAGTGCGCCTTATAATCCGGTGCGCCTTATATATGAACCTTGAGTATTGAAGGGATCTCAAAACAATTTCTGTTTCACATTGAACTCCGATACAGAGGATGAAGAGTTCGAAGGTTTCATGGAAGATGAATAGAGCCGACTGTAAAATAAAGCTGTTTAAAAGTTTAATAAAAGTGAGTGATTTTTCTCTGTATTTTTTTTAGTGTTTTCATTCTTTTTAGGCGGCTTTTAAAGCCTACACCGATCCATGAAAAATGTTTGCAAATTGAGTACCTGCCAGTAAACCCCGTGCGGATCAACATTGCACAAAAAAAGTGCGCCTTATAATCCGGTGCGCCTTATATATGAAAATAGTTTGAAAATTTACTGTTAAATGATACTGCGCCTTATAATCCGGTGCGCCTTATGGTCCGAAAAATACGGTATGTTGTATGTTGGTTTTACACATTTTCAATAAAGAATGCAATTTGTACATGGATGGGAGTCAGCAACATATGTGTATTTTCATGGTATTTCTTTTACATGTATCTGAAAGTACCCTCTAGAAGTCTTTTATAATTAAACAATATAGAGGAGGGGGTTGAGCTTGTATCCATCCTAAGTTTGGTGTTTATAGTGTATTCTAGATTGGTGGAATCAGTTCCCTCTATTGGATTAAAGGGGAAAGCCTTGTATACCTTGTAGGACTTTGTGGTGTGTTTTTTTCGAAGGCGTACATTGACTTCCCCTATGGGGCACGCATCCAGAAGTGTCCATGATCACTGGGTCTTCCAGACCCAGCGCATTACAGATCGGGGTAAAGGGCCAATGACAGAAGTCCTTTACCACGTGATTGCTCTGTCCAATGACGGAGCGATCGTTTGTCAACAAACCGGCACATGTTGGGTTCAGCTGTCAGTGAGCCAGTGCAGCAGTGCAAGTGGGCTGGATTCATGCCTCATCTGTGCTAATCCTTGCCTCATCTTTACCCATCCATGCCACATCAGTGCTCATCTGTGCCTATACATGCCATATCAGTGCTCATCTGTGCCCCATCCATGCCACATATGTGCCCATCCATGCCACATCAGTACTCATCTGTGCCACATCCATCCCACATCTCATTCATGCCACATTCCTGCCTCATCCGTGCAAATCCTTGCCACATTAGTGCTCATCCATGCCACAACAGTGTTCATCCATGCCACATCAGTGCTCATCCATACCACATTTATGACATATCAGTGCTCATCCATGCCTCATCCATGTCACATCAATGCTCACCCGTGCCTCATCCATGCCACATCTGTGCTCATTTGTGCCACATCAGTGCTCATCCATGCCACATCAGTGCTAATCCATGCCACATCAGGGCTCATCCATGCCACATCAGTGATTATCCATGATTCATCCGTGTCACTTAAGTGCTTATCCGTGCCACATCCATGCCACATCAGTGCTTATCCGTGCCTCATCCATGCCACATCAGTTCTCATCCGTGCCTCATCCATGCCACATTAGTTCTCACCTGTGCCACATAAGTGCTTAGCCGTGCCACACCCATGCCACCACAGTGCTCATCAGTGCCAAATCCATGCCACATCGGTGCTCAACTGTGCCACATCAATGTCATTAGGCACTGTAGTGGTACTGAGTGAGCACAATGCTCATCAGTGCCACTACAGTGCCCATCAGTGCCACTACAGTGCCTCACAAAAGTCAGGAAATTAGATGTGTAATTTATGTCCCTAAAACACCTGACGGTACTCCCTGCATGTTGGGCCTCTGTATGTGGCCAGGCTATGTAAAAGTCTCACACATGTGGTATTGCCATACTCAGGAGGAGTAGCAGAATGTGTTTTGGGGTGTAGCTGCAAGTATGCATATGCCATGTGAGAGACAAAAACCTGTTAATATGACAATTCTGTGAAAGCATAAAATAACTAAAATCTTTATTTTTCAAAAAATTGTGGGAAAAAATTGCAACTTCAAAAAACTCACCATACCTCTTACTAAATACCTTGGAGTTTCAACTTTCCAAAAAGGGGTAACTTGGGGGGGGGGGGGTATTTGCAGTGACCTCGCTTGTCTCAAAAAATGAGATCAGTCAGTACATTAGATGTGATTAGGTGTGATCACTTTTCAATGATTAGTACCATAGCTTGTAGATTCTATAACCTCCACAAAGACCAAATAATATATGCTTATTTGGGTTATTTTTACAAAAGATATGTAGCAGTGTAAATTTTGGACAAAATGTATGAAGACAAATTACTAATTTCTAAATTTTTATAACAGAAATAAAGAACATTTAATTAATTTTATCAAAATGTTCAGTTTTTATTCATCTGTAGCGCAAAAAAAAAAAAAAAAAAAAAAACAGTGGTGATTAAATACCACCAAAAGAACATACATGTGTGAAAAAAGTACATACATTTCATATGGGTACAGTGTTGCATGACTGAGTAATTGTCATTCAAAATGTGAGAGCATTGAAAGCTGAAAATTGACCTGGTTGGAAGGGGGTATAAATGCCCAGTGGGCAAGTGGTTAATCAATCAAGGCATTAAATCATGGCATTGAAATAGATACTAGAGAAGTGGGCTACTTGTACCACAATACTGCGTGTGCTGGTGGATAGACCTCAGTGGTCTCTGCTCCTGCATGCCACTTGTATATGCGAAAAACAGTGACCTCACTTCCTGTATATACAGAAAATTAGGGACTTCACTTCCTGTAAAAACAGAAAATTGGTGACTTCACTTCCTGTGTTGAAGTTCTTCATCCTGCATCAGTGATTATATTAAATTCTAGGCGTGCACACGGGGGGTGCCGGGTGGTTCTGGGCCCACCTTAATCACCCAGTGTGGTGCAGATTCCCCCTGTTGATATTTCACCAAAGCCCCCTCAGAAGGGCTCTTAAAAAAAAAAAAAAAACGTAAAAAAATAAATAAATTTTTTTAAAAAATACAAAACAAATACTGTCCACTGCTCTACTGACACTGTCCATATTTTAAAACATTAAAAAAAAGTACATTTATTTATAAGAGTGTGTGTGTGTGTGTATATATATATATATATATTTACTGTTTATATACCCATTTGTGTTTGAGCCTGGGCCCATCCTAATAGGGTGCAGATTCCCCCTGCTGATATTTCACCAAAGCCCCTTTAAGAGGGCTCCTAAAAAAAAAAATTGTAAAAATAAAAAATAAAAATTGTAAAAAAAACCAGAAATACAAAAAAAATAATAGGAATAAAAAAAAAACTACTGACATGTCCACTACACTACTCACACTGTCCATGTTTTAAAACATTTAAAAAAAATGTACATTTATTTATTAGAGTGTGTGTGTGTGTGTATATATATATATGTAAATATATTTATACATATTTACTGTATATATACCCATTTGTGTTCGAGCTTTGAAGTGCACACCCTAACGCAATAAGCTGCGCACACCGATGATGGAAATATAAATACTATGGATTTTAAAATAAGAAAACTAGGTGTAGTATAATTCATAACCACCTTTCCCTTTTCATTGAATTGATAGCCTACTCAATCAATAATTGATGAGTGACTCAGCTGCCTCTATCTTGTGTTCCACAATCCTAGTAACTAATTTAGGAAACACATCAGTACAGTGTCCTATTAGCTGTAATCTATAGCACAGTAGACTTTGCCTTGATCTGTCTACTTTGGTCTAACTTATGCAGAAATATTGAAACAAATCTTTTTCTGTGTTAGTTCCACCTGTACTGAGACCTACAATATCATTCAACTTCATGCAAAACTCCAAATAAAGGACAAATGAATTAAAATGAATTAAATTGAATTTAAATTTAAAATTACATTTAAATTAAATTAAATTACATTTAATGTAATTAAAGAGGTGAATGTGTGCAAGGATATCACTTTCAGGACTTTGTTTTTATTTATTACTTGTCCTAGTAGCCTTCTTAAAAATATAAATAACAAGAACTATCTGTCCTAGTAGATGTTTCAGAAACACGACCTCCAGCCTGGACACTGTGTGCTTTCTACTTGCAGTAGCTCTAGGCTGCCACTAAAGTCAATGAAGAATAGATACAAGCTGCTCATTTATCCCAATACAAAGCTTGTCTCTTTTCTTCCCTGTAGCTCCCTCTAGTGGTGACCAGGAGCAGTTGCAGTAGGAAGAGAAGAGTTACTTCTGCACTAAAGATCCTGTGCTTCAAACACTTTTTTGTACACAAAACAGCTACCACTTGCAATTTGTATATTTGATCAGAATGAAGAGACACATAATAATAAAGTTATAAAAGTCAGTTCATAACTCCACATGGGACAAAAAAATAGCATAGCAAGAAAAAAAAAAAAAAAAACAATAATGTATACAATTGCGATTCAAGTAATAATGTAATTAACCACTTCTGGACCGGAAGATTTTCCCCCTTAATGACCAGGCCATATTTTGCAATTCGGCACTGCGTTAATTTAATGGAATTTAACGTGCGACGCTGTACCTGAATAGAATTGGTGTGTTTTTTTTTACTACAAATAGAGTTTTCTTTTAGTGGTATTTGATCACCTCTGCAATTTTTGTTTTTGCGCTATAAACAAAAAAAGAGCGATAATTCTGGAAAAAAAAAATATATGTTTTTAAAAATTCTGCTATATAACATTCTCAAAAAAAAACTTAAAAAATCTAAATTTTTTAACATTTTATGCCAATTTTTTTCTGATATATATTTTTGGTAAGAAAATCACGTATTTTGATTGGTTTGCGCAAAAGTTATCGCGTCTACTAACTACGGGAAAGACATGTCATTTTTATTCTTTTGTTTTTTTTTACTAGTAATGGCAGCTATCAGCGATTTTCAGCGGGACTGCGACATTGCGGCGGACAGATCAGACCCCTAACTGAGATTTTTGACACTTTTGGGGGGACCAGTGACATTACTACAGTAATCAGTGCTAAAAATATGCACTGTTACTGTAATAATGACACTGGCAGGGAAGGGGTTAACATTGTGGGTGATCAAGGGGTTAAATGGGAGCCTAGGGGAGTGATTCTAACTGTGGTGGGCGTGGCTTTTGAAATGATCATAGAGACATGCGATCCTATATAGAAGGATCACAGGAGCTCTGTGATCATTCCAGAGAGAAGAATGGTCGGCTGTGTTTACAACAGCCAACCGTCCTTCTCTCTCAGCGGGGAGCGATCGCGGGTGTCAGGAAGCAATCGGAGCCCCCAGCCCCGTGCAACGGAGTCCCCACTGCTGAGTGGGGGTGGGAGCGCGCCACTGGCGGCGCATGCTCGCCCGCCCCCTAGCTGCAGGCGCACGACTGACGTAGGTCTACGTCAGTTTGAGCAGGGGGGCAGCACTGCCGCAGTAAAAAGGCGGCGGGCGGTCGGGAAGGGGTTAAATGTTACTAAAAAAATGTACCTTTCGTTTTCAATCTGCAGCGCTGTAATTTTCTGTAAAATGCAATGCCATATGGCATCCTGGAGGTGTTCTTTGGTTTACTGATTCTTCCAGAAGTCTGCACTAAGACACAGGTCAGATTTTGGGCATGTAACAAAAATGTCATTCTTTTTGAGATACTCCCAAAGGGAAATCATGTCTAAAGAGATGCAGACCCTACAGATTCCTTCCGCACATGGACACAGACAAACTAACCGATATTTCTTCAGAATAACCAACGGTAGGATTCTGCAACAAAATTTGTTAAAATCCCTGCAATGTACAGAGATTATTAAGAGGGGAATGTTTTTTACTCTTTAAAATACACTAAACATCAAATCTGTTTTATAGTTTTTTATAGTTTTGGATATCCACAGTCTGATTTTGTTGCCTTCTTTGTATAGATGTGAAAAACTCCACTGAAAATAAAATGATTCTTTGACCCCTGATTAGCTAAAAGAAACCTTTAGTAAGACAGTATACAGGCTGCCATTAAGTTCTTAACCTCCCTGGCGGTATTCCCGAGTGTGGCTCGGGGTGGGATTTCACTGCCATAAGCGGTAACCCTGAGCCACACTCGGGGTACCGCCAGGGAGCATCGCTGGATCCTTGTAGAGGTTACTTACCTTGTCGCCGGGATCCAGCGATGTGTCCCTTCGGCATAAGGAGGCCGGATCTTCCGCCCGATGCTTGTAAGCCCCGACTTCCGTCTCCTGCGACGTGACGCTCGCAGGGGGGGGGGGGTGGAACCGGCGGCAAATTACAAAGTAAAAAACACAAACACACTGATTTCATTACAAAATAAAATAAATTGATATTAGTTTGCCCCCCAGTGCCCCCTTTCCTGTAGTTTTACTGTACTTATATATATATATATATATATATATATATATATATATATAGTACAGACCAAAAGTTTGTACCCACCTTCTCATTCAAAGAGTTTTCTTTATTTTTATGACTATGAAAATTGTAGATTCACACTGAAGGCATCAAAACTATTAATTAACAGATGGGGAATTATATACATAACAAAAAAGTGTGAAACAACTGAAAATATGTCATATTCTAGGTTCTTCAAAGTAGCCACCTTTTGCTTTGATTACTGCTTTGCACACTCTTGGCATTCTCTTGATGAGCTTCAAGAGGTAGTCACCTGAAATGGTCTTCCAATAGTCTTGAAGGAGTTCCCAGAGATGCTTAGCACTTGTTGGCCCTTTTGCCTTCACTCTGCGGTCCAGCTCACCCCAAACCATCTCGATTGAGTTCAGGTCTGGTGACTGTGGAGGCCAGGTCATCTGGCGCAGCACCCCATCACTCTTCTTCTTGGTCAAATAGTCCTTACACAGCCTGGAGGTGTGTTTGGGGTCATTGTCCTGTTGAAAAATAAATGATGGTCCAACTAAACGCAAACCGGATGGAATAGCATGCCGCTGCAAGATGCTGTGGTAGCCATGCTGGTTCAGTATGCCTTCAATTTTGAATAAATCCCCAACAGTGTCACCAGAAAAGCACCCCCACACCATCACACCTCCTCCTCCATGCTTCACGGTGGGAACCAGGCATGTAGAGTCCATTCGTTCACCTTTTCTGCACCGCACAAAGACACGGTGGTTGGAACCAAAGATCTCCAATTTGGACTCAACAGACCAAAGCACAGATTTCCACTGGTCTAATGTCCATTCCTTGTGTTCTTTAGCCCAAACAAGTCTCTTCTGCCACTTGTTTTCCTGTACTTAGCTGCTTTTTTCTTGCTATAATACAAATTCTAACCAGGGCCGTCTTTATTCGTGATTGGACCCTGGGTGAAAAATGTTCTTGGGCCCTCTTGAATCCACTTATCAACTATTTGGGGGCTCAAGGGGCAGCTGCTTTGGGCCCCAAAACAATGACTAGAGGGCTACAGGGCAGCTGCCCCTTTTGCCCTGTGTTAACTACTTGCCTATAGTGCACTTTCACCCCCTTCCTGCCCAGACCGATTTTCAGCTTTCAGCGCTCTCACAATTTGAATGACAATTACTCAGTCATGCAACACTGTACCCATAAAAAAATTGTGTCCTTTTCTTCACATAAATAGAGCTTTCTTTTGATGGTATTTAATCACTACTGGGTTTTTTATTTTTTGTGCTATAAATAAAAAAAGACTGAAAATATTGTGAAAAAAACGCATTTTTCTTTGTTTCTGTCATAAAATTTTGCAAATTAGTAATTTTTATTCACAAATTTTGGCCAAAATTTATACTGCTACTTATCTTTGGTAAAAATAACCCAAATAAGTGTATATTATTTGATCTTTGTGAAAGTTATAGAGTCCACAAGTTATGGTGCTAATCATTAAACATGTATCACACTTGATCACACCTGATGTACTGAAGGCCTATCTCATTTCTTGAGACACTAAAAAGTCAGGAAAGTACAAGTACCCCCCAAATGACCCCTTTTTGGAAAGTAGACATTTCAAGGTATTTAATAAGGGGCATGGTGAGTTTTTTGAAGTTGTAATGTTTTCCCACAATTCTTTGCAAAATGAAATTTTTTTTTTTTTACAAATTGACGTATTAACAGGTTATTTCTCTCACACAGCATATGTATACTTGGAACTACACCCCAAAACACATTCTACTACTCCTCCTGAGTATGGCGATACCACATGTGTGAGACTTTTTCACAGCCTGCCAGATACAGAGGCCTAACATCCAAGTAGCACCGTCCGGCATTCTAGAAGCAGAAATTACACATATAATTTCCTGACAACCTATCACAATTTTGAAGGCCTTGGAGCACCAGGACAATGGAAACCCCCATAAAATGACCCAATTTTGGAAAGCAAACAGCCCAACATATAATTTTAGAGGCATAATGAGTCTTTTGAATATGTCATTTTTTTGCACAAGTTTTTGGAAAATATGGAAAGAAAATGAAAACGCATTTTTTTTTTACACAAAGCTGTCCATTTATGCAATATTTTGAACACATAGCATGTACATAGCAAAAATTACACCCCAAAATACATTCTGCTATTCCCTGCTGAGTATGGCGATACCACATGTGTAAAACTTTTACACAGCCTAGCCACATACAGAGTCCCAACATCCAAGTAGCACTTTACACAAAGTTGTCCATTTATTCACTTTTAAGACTGGGCCTATTTTTGACACTTGGTATTAACAAGCTAAAATCATTTTTTTTTTTGCTAGAAAACTACTTAGAACCCCCAAACATTGTATATTTTTTTTTTAGCAAAGACCCTAGAGAATAAAATGGAGATCGTTGCAATATTTTTTATCACACCATATTTGCTCAGCAGTCTTCCAAATGCAATTTGTTTTAAAAAAATTCACTTATTTGAATTAAAAAATAACAAAACAGTAAATTTAGCCCAATTTTTTTTCCATAATGTGAAAAATAATGTTACGCCGAGTAATTAGATACCCAACATGTCATGCTTCAAAATTGCGCACGCTCACGGAATGGCGCCAAACATTGGTACTTAAAAATCCCCATAGCATACATTTTAAACATTTCTACAGGTTACCAGCTTAGAGTTACAGAGGAGGTCTAGGGCTCAAATTATTGCTCTCGCTCTAACGATTGCGGTGATACCTCAAATGTGTGGTTTGAACACCGCTTACATATGTGGGCGGGACTTGCGTATGCGTTCGCTTCTGCACGCGAGCTAACGGGGACAGGGCGCTTTCATTTTTTTTTTTTTTTCTCAAATATTTTATTTATACCAAGAAAAGAGCAAACAAGGTCAAATGAATACAACTTACATCAGTGATAAACCAATAGTAGTAATGTGCACCTATATGGGTGCCCTAATAACAGTATACCAAACCTTACATATCAGAACAAGGCAGCAGCCACGGCTGGGGCCAAAGCCCATGAGACACTTGCAAGCAATGTTCAACAGGATTAGGTTGCTGCCGAGACTACGATATCTATTTCGTCTTCTCCTTGATTTTCTAAAGTAAGGAAAAAAAGAAAAAAAAAAAAAAAACAAAACAGAAAAGGAAAAAAGAAAAAGATAAACAAACAAACAAACAACACACCAAAAAAAAGGAAAAAATGGACGCATGTGGTCATGATACATATATTATGTGCACCATTCATTTTCTCATTGTTCACTTGAAACAGCGGCCTTTGCCGGGCACAATAAGTTTTGCCCCCGTTCCGAAAGCATAAAGAGATTCCACGGCCCCCATGTTTTATTATATGATTCCTTTTTAAGTTGTGCAGAGAGGCGTAGGTCTTCCATTTTATTTACTTCTTCAATTTTGCGAATACAATCACTAATTGTTGGAGGAAAGTGTGACTTCCAAAACAGAGGGATACAGGACTTAGCTGCGTTCAGAATATGGAATAAGATCGATCTCTTATACTTCTCAAGAGGGATGGTAGAGACATGTAGCAAGAAAAAGACGGGGTTGTTCGGGATCTCCCAATCAGTGAATTCTTGAATTAAGGCACTTACGTCACTCCAGAAACGAGATAACCGTGAACAGGACCAGAAAATATGCAATACTGTACCCAGTTCCTCCTTGCATCTCCAGCAGCGGTCTGAGTTATTCGGGGAGAACTTGTGAAGCAAGGAAGGGACTCGATACCATCTCATGAGGAGTTTATATTTTAATCTCCTGGATCTTAGTACAAACAGGAATCTTTAGAGCCAACGTAAATATATTGCGTTCCTGCTTCGCTGTGAATTTATAATTCAGGTCTCTCTCCCATTTTTCCAGACAGGGCAAGCGTCTGTCTGCTGACGTCAGAGACAATAAGTAGTAAACCTTAGATAACAGTCTAGGTAGGAGCTCCATACCTGAGCAATATTCTTCAAATAGCGTAAGGTCTCTACTTAATGTCTCCGGATTTGGCAATGAATATAAAAAATGGTTCAATTGTATGACGTTCCAAAAAGGAAGTCGAAAAGGCCCCTGTGGGTCAGTGAGCTGTGCGATAGTAACCCAGCTGCCTTCCTTTAAAAAGTGTGCGGCCTGAAAAAATTCCCTTTTTTTCAAATCCCATAGTGGGCCATCCAATATACCCGGCATAAAAGCTGGGTTGCCCAAAACCGGAGTCAAGGGAGAGTCAAATGTGGTCAACATTGGGCATTTCATAAGTAAGGATGAGGCCCTCAGGGTTGGTCCAATCGTTGGATGTTGTAAAAGGTCTCGAGAATGCGAGGTACTGCGCCACGGTGCTCCACCCAGGTCTACTTCTGACTGTAGTTGCTCAATGTGTACCCACAGCTTAAGGCTAGAATGACGTCTCCAGTCAATGATTCTACTCAAATGTATTGCCTGATAGTATTTGAGAATATCCGGTAAGGCCAGGCCTTCCGTTAACTTTGGCCGGGATAGTTGGGCACGAGAGATACGAGGTTTTTTGTTAGCCCATACGAAACTAATGAATACAGAGTGAACTCTTTTAAAAAAAGAGGAAGGAATGGTAGTGGGTAAGGCTTGAAGTAGGTAGAGCAGCTTAGGAAGTATGCACATCTTTAAAAGGTTGCACCTCCCGAACCATGAGTGCAAACCCTGGTTCCATCCTTCTAGAAGTACGCGAATGCAATCTAATAGAGGGGGAAAGTTGACCGTATATGTTGCAGACAGATCGGGTGGGATATAAGTACCCAGATATTGGAGGGCTGTATCAGTCCATCGAAATGGTAAATTGTCTTTGAGCTGATGGAGCAGATCTGGAGGTAGTCCAATGCCCATAGCTTCGGACTTACCATAATTTATTTTTAAGTTGGATAGCCTACCATATATATCAAATTCACGCAGGAGGTTCGGGACGGAGATCATTGGTTTAGTCAGATAAAATAATAGGTCATCCGCATATGCAGAGACCTTATGTTCGGTGTTCCCCGCACATATTCCGGAGATGTCTGGATTAAGACGGACTTTGCACAGGAAAGGCTCCATGGATAAGGCAAAGAGTAAAGGAGAGAGCGGACAACCCTGGCGCGTTCCGTTAGCTATCCGAAATGGTTCAGACAAAAGCCCATTGGCCTTTACTTGTGCGGAGGGATCAGAGTAGACTTGAGATATCCATGAGATCATGTTAATTCCTAGACCAATATAGCGGAGGACCGAGAACATATACCGCCAATCTACTCGGTCAAACGCTTTTTCCGCGTCTGTACTAAGGAAGATGCTAGGCGTAGTGGTCTTAAATGCAATATGTACCAGATTAAGTACCTTGGTGGTATTATCCCTGGCCTCTCTGGTTGGGATGAATCCCACCTGGTCCAAATGTACCAGAGAACCCAGATGAGGTGAAAGCCGTGAGGCCAAGAGTTTGGTAAGGATTTTTAGGTCAGTATTTGAGAGTGATATGGGGCGATAACTGCTGCAGGCTGCTGGGTCCTTCCCCTCTTTTGGGATGAGTGAAATATGTGCCTTCAAAGTATCATAATGTAAGGAAGCACTGGAGCCCAACCCATTGAAAAGAGCGATCATATGAGGCCCCAGAATAGGGAAAAATGTCCGGTAATAATGAACCGTAAGTCCATCAGGACCAGGAGCTTTATCTACCCTGAAGGAGTTGAGTGCAGCACTCAGCTCCTCCAGAGATATTGGTCCCTCCAGCTCTCACTGAACTTCCAGCGAGAGCTTTGGAAGTTGAGAGGTAGCAATATACTCCTCCATTTGGGATAATGGTATCCGTCTATCTTGCAGGTCGTAAAGAGATGCGTAAAAGTCATGGAATGTCCTCAAGATATGTTGTGGGAGAGACATTTTCTGACCTGAGGCAGAGAAAATGTGAGGGATGTAAGCAGCCTTCCGTTGTTCCCGGACTGTCCGTGCCAGAAGCTTTCCACACTTGTCCCCTGAAATATATGTGTGTTGGCGGCACCTCTGTAAGTCTGCCCTAGCTTTAGAATATAAGAGATCGTTGACCTGTTTGCGTAAAAAAGTCAACTCCTGTTCTATGACTAAATCTTGTCATCTCTTATGGAGTAGCTCCAGATCATGTATTTTGGTCAAGAGGGAATTCAAGGTCCCGCAGCTCTTTTTCTTAATCCAAGCCCCATTTTTTATTAAAATCCCCCTGATTACCACCTTGTGTGCTTCCCAAACGACACCCGGGTTGCAATCCGTCATCCCATTAATAGCGAAGTAAGCATCCAATTCTTTGGATACCTCTTCTATGACCGTCGGTAATTGTAACAGACTCTCATTGAGACGCCAATACCGTGTGCCCGCAGTAAGAGCCTCAGAAAGGGCATAAGTTAAGGAAATAGCCGCGTGGTCCGAGTATGTAACGGGATCAATACAGGTCGACTTAACTGCATGTAAATGGCGGTGTGGGATCAAGAAAAAAACTATCCTCGAGTAGGAGCTGTGAGGGTTCGAGTAGAACGTATAGTCCCTCTCCCCAGTATGTTGCAGACGCCACACATCCACCAATTGGGAGTTGTGTAGTGCCTGCAGGATTCATTTGTGGGTGCGGGGGGAAATCGAAGATTGACCCGCCGACGTATCCACCACAGGTACTAAGGGTATATTGAAGTCACCTCCAACAATTAATACCCCCTCTGCGAAAGCCGATAATTTGGACAAGGTGCGAGTGACGAAATGATCCTGTTTATCGTTGGGGACATATAATGTGGCAAAAGTAACCACAATATCTCCCACCTTGCCCTTGAGAAACAGATACCGACCATATTAATCCCTACAAGTCTCAGTATGTGTCCATGGTATCTTGGCGGAGATCAATATGGACACTCCCCTAGATTTTGCCATAGCATTAGTGGAATGATATGTGAATGGGTAATGACAGTTTCTCAAAACTGGAAGTCGGTCATCCCTAAAATGAGTTTCCTGAATAAAGGCTACGTCTATTTTACGATGTCTAAGGTCATTAAGCAACAGCCTGCGTTTTTCGGGGATATTCAACCCTTTTATATTTAAGGACCACACCTTTAATGCGTCCATGAAGAAACAATAAAAAAAAAAAAAAAAAGAGAAAGATTTAAAAGAAAAAAAAGAGACTAAATAAGCAGAAAACCTGCAAAAGCGCACTGAGGAATGATTCTCACACAGTGCGCTAGCCTAAGGAGGGGGGTGGATGGAGAGGGAGGGATGAGTAAGTACAGAGACCCATCCCCGCCTACCCAGCTCAGCCAATTAAATAATAAAGCAATAAACAATACAATACATGGCACTTTAAAAAAAAAAAAAATACAGCATATTTCAAAACAGAGGGCATCATCAATCAATCCCCAATGCACCGTAAGAAGAAAATAAGATAATACAAGAAATGGAAACAAAAAATAAAGAGGGAGAGAAAATGAGCTGCCTCTCTATCACCACCACTGGCATTAGAGAGGCCCCCCTATATCCCTGTTTGAGACGTTCCCTCAAGAAATGTACGTAAAGTCCCCCTCATGCAAGAGAGCCCCCTAGACTACCCCATTCCCACCCCAGGTATCCCAATTCCTTTTCTTCTAAGAGGCCCTACTATATATATTGCTTAAGAAAGCTTCAGTCCTCCTATATATAAACAAAAAAAAGCCATAAATAATAGAATGCTAATGCATAGAGAGACGGTAGGGCGCCCAGGCCATTCCGCCATTGCCGGCCTCTCTCAAGGTCCTAACGGATCCCCGGATTCTATTCCCCGACCGGGATATCCACCAGGTCAGATCTATATTGCAACTCAGTTTCTCCCCTAAGTCATACCAGTAAAAGTTACAAACATTACAGGTATTGCAATCAAATTAACCAAAGAAAGAAAAAAAATAAAAATAAATACAATATAATGCACCCAAGGGAGTCTCCCCCCATGCAGCCCCCCCACCTCCCATCTGCCTACCATATACAATCCTGGAGTTCCATATCCGGTTAGAAAGTGGAAACAAATGGTAACAGAGTATAAGGCACTCCAGACTAACTTTAGGAGTCAATCAAGATATTCCATAAATGCTTGCAGCTATCCCCCCTCATTCACAGTATAGCATAATATATATTACCGGGGGGGGACAGCATATCCATCATTGAATGATGGTGGGGTAGTGCAATGTGTTTATTCAATGGAAATGCTGTTTCCAAAGGCAATGTTATCAATTCTGATGGCTTCTGTCCTCAGGGAATCAAAGAGTAGGACTAATGGGGGGTAGCAAGAGGGGGGGGGGGGGTGATGGGTAGTGGAGGTAATGAGATATTTATTTTATGTATTCATTTTTTATTTTTACACAGTTTTAAAAAAAAAAAAAATTTGATCATTTTGATATTCCAATTACAAGGAATGTAATTATCCCTTGTAATAGAAATAGGCATGACAGGTCCTCTTTATTGTGAGATCTGGGGTCAAAAAGACCTCACACCTCACAACTACACTAAAACAGAAAAAAAAAATTGTTGAAAAAGAAAAAAAGAAAAAAAAAAAAAAAAAACGGCCCTTTAAAACGGTTGCTAAGCAACGGCTTTTGATGTAGCTTCGGTCCTCCAAGACCATAGAGTCGAGTGAGGGCCATCTTGCCCTCACTCGACTTCCTGTCTCTGAGGATCCAGGACCAGATAGTTTTCCCCGCTGCTGGCGGGTCCGGTAAGCTGGGAAAACGTCTGAGACGCGGCGGGAGGGGGGGGGGGCACCTATTCCCCTGCACCGTAAGGGTAATTGCACGGCGAATCCGCCATTGGGACCACCCTTATCTGAAAGCCAACCGCCCGCCGTTTAAAAAAATACCGGGGTTATGGCAGCTATCTGTTGCCATAACCCCAGTATTTAGCTTTAAATGGCCAACGTATATAGTCGTTAGGCGGTCGGTAAGTGGTTGCATGTATATAGCAAAAATTGCACCCCAAAATACATTCTATAAAGGAAAGTGTACAGGAATAGTCCGAGTCCATCTCCGATCCGCTACTATTATCGATTTCAAATTCCGAATCGGGGATCAGAATTGGATTCGGATACTGATGAGAGCTCCCCGGTGCTCTCATCAGTCATGGAGAGGACCTGAAGGGCCTCCTCGCTGCTGTACATCCTTTTTGACATGCTGGCTGTGATGGGCTGTGCGTCGGGTGACGGTTGACTGCGGATGATCACTGATGGGTGCCAGGTGACCGATGGGTTGACAGGTGACGGTCACTGATGGGTTGACAGATGACGGTGACTGATGGGTTGACAGGTGACAATGACTGATGGGGTGACAGGTGACGAAGACTGATGGGGTGACAGGTGACGAGGACCGATGGGGTTACAGGTGACGATGACTGATGGGGTGACAGGTGACAATGACTGATGGGGTGACAGATGACAATGACTGATGGGGTGACAGGTGACGATGACTGATGGGGTGACAGATGACAATGACTGATGGGGTGACAGGCGACGATGATTGATGGGTTGACAGATGACGATCACTGATGGGGTGACAGGTGATGATGATTGATGGGGTGAGAGATGACGATCACTGATGGGGTGACAGGTGACGACACCAAGTAGTCTAAGGCAAATAGACTTAATTCGAATTCATCTTTAGTGCCAGGGGGAATTAACAGCCTGGCTGTACATGAAGATAGAAGTCATCCAACATTGTGTATTGTTAATTCGAAGTATCCCAATATTCCCTTCTCCTATCCCTAATTTATAGTAAAACACAAACAACCAAATACCCCTGGACTGATTATTGAAACGAGCCAGAGGAAGGAGAACAAAAGAACTGTATGCTGGTAGCCCAGGGGGACCTGGAAAGCCTGACTCTGGCAGTCCTTACGGGGGCAGTACTACATACATACTATGCTTGCTTTTAGCTGTGAATTTAACTGCTATAGGCAAATATTCTTACTGAAGGACAGTGTGTTGTGATTGGCCACAGCTAATCACATGGAACAAATAGGCTGTGAATGGCTCTGTCTGTACAATGTGATCACTGTGCCCAATCACAGCTAGCATACAATAAATGCTATGAAAGGAAGCCATTCATTGTTTACAACTGTTCCGTGGTCTGCTGTGTTTGTTTACAGCAGTTACATGATTCCGGCAGCTATTGACAGATCATGCCAGAGCACGGCCCGTTCTCGGGAGGATGTCATATGATGTGCTCCCAGAACAATAGGGTTCCCGCCCGGCTGCCATTTTACAATGGCATGGGTGGGAAGCAGTTAAAGGATTTGTCCTCCAGGGCTAGTATGAATTTTAAAGGGGGCCCCATGCAAAAAAAAAAAAAAATGGCATGGTGTCCCCTCAAAATTATATTATAAATAAATACATTTTCAGAGTGAACCCCACAAAAAAAATGAAAGAAAAAAGCGAGGCCCCCCCCCCCCAAAAAAAAAAAGAAGCATGAGGTCCCCTCCAAATTCTATACCAGAGACTTTAGGTCTGGTATGAATTTTAGGAGGGAATCTCATACAAAAATCAAGAAAGTGAGGTCTTCTAAAAAATCTATACCATCAATCATGGTGGGCATTGTGCTTGACATGGTCTATATCGCTGGGCAGTGACATATTGGCAAAGGATGTATGTTTTGTTTTTTTTGTCATAAACTTTCTCTATGTTTTTTTACACTTTTTTTCTTGAATAAGTAAAGGTTCTATGTACCCCTTACTCTTTCACATGGGGAAATATAATATAAATGTGGTGTCATTTATGTATGTTGTATGTTGGTTTTACACATTTTCAATAAAGGATGCATTTTGTACATGGATGGGAGTCAGCAACTTATGTGTATTTTCATGGTATTTCCTTTACATGTATCTTAAAGTACCCTCTAGAACTCTTTTATAATTAAACAATATAGAGGAGGGGGTTGAGCTTGTATCCATCCTAAGTTTGGTGTTTATAGTGTATTGTAGATTGGTGGAATCAGTTCCCTCTATTGGATTAAAGGGGAAAGCCTTGTATACCTTGTAGGACTTTGTGGTGTGTTTTTTTCGAAGGCGTACATTGACTTTCCCCATGGGGCACGCATCCAGAAGTGTCCATGATCGTTGGGTCCTCCAGACCC
Source organism: Pelophylax lessonae (assembly GCF_965119305.1). Lineage (NCBI taxonomy): Eukaryota > Metazoa > Chordata > Amphibia > Anura > Ranidae > Pelophylax > Pelophylax lessonae. The sequence continues at coordinate 19,516 of NW_028119484.1, read as the reverse complement.
AGCGCATTACAGATCGGGGTAAAAGGCCAATGACAGAAGTCCTTTACCACGTGATTGCTCTGTCCAATGACGGAGCGATCGTTTGTCAACAAACCGGCACATGTTGGGTTCAACTGTCAGTGAGCCAGTGCAGCAGTGCAAGTGGGCTGGATCTGAAGTGCCCACAGTGCTGTTCTGTGCCTCATCCGTGCCCATTCATGCCTCATCTGTGCTCATCCATACCTCATCTGTACTCATCAATGCTACATCAGTGCTCATCTGTGCCCATTTATGCCTCATCAGTACCCATCCATGCCCATCCATACCTCATCCGTGCTCATCCATGCCACATCATTGCTCATCCGTGCCCAGTAATGCCTCATCTGTGCTCATCAATGCCTCTTTTGTGCTTATTCATGCCTCATCTGTGCTAATCCTTGCCTCATCTTTACCCATCCATGCCACATCAGTACTCATCTGTGCCACATCCATCCCACATCTCATCCATGCCACATTCCTGCCTCATCCGTGCAAATCCTTGCCACATTAGTGCTCATCCATGCCACAACAGTGCTCATCCATGCCACATCAGTGCTCATCCGTACCACATTTATGACATATCAGTGCTCATCCATGCCTCATCCATGTCACATCAATGCTCACCCGTGCCTCATCCATGCCACATCTGTGCTCATTTGTGCCACATCAGTGCTCATCCATGCCACATCAGTGCTAATCCATGCCACATCAGGGCTCATCCATGCCACATCAGTGATTATCCATGATTCATCCGTGTGACTTAAGTGCTTATCCGTGCCACATCCATGCCACATCAGTGCTTATCCGTGCCTCATCCATGCCACATCAGTGCTCATCCGTGCCTCATCCATGCCACATTAGTGCTCACCTGTGCCACATAAGTGCTTAGCTATGCCACATCCATGCCACCACAGTGCTCATCAGTGTTAAATCCATGCCACATCGGTGCTCAACTGTGCCACATCAATGCCATTAGGCACTGTAGTGGCACTGAGTGAGCACAATGCTCATCAGTGCCACTACAGTGCCCATCAGTGCCACTACAGTGCCTCACAAAAGTCAGGAAATTAGATGTGTAATTTATGTCCCTAGAACACCTGACGGTACTCCCTGCATGTTGGGCCTCTGTATGTGGCCATGCTATGTAAAAGTCTCACACATGTGGTATTGCCATACTCAGGAGGAGTAGCAGAATGTGTTTTGGAGTGTAGCTGCAAGTAAGCATATGCCATGTGAGAGACAAAAACCTGTTAATATGACAATTCTGTGAAAGCATAAAATAACTAAAATCTTTATTTTTCAAAAAATTGTGGGAAAAAATTGCAACTTCAAAAAACTCACCATACCTCTTACTAAATACCTTGGAGTTTCAACTTTCCAAAAAGGGGTAACTTGGGGGGGGGGGGGGGGGGTATTTGCAGTGACCTCGCTTGTCTCAAAAAATGAGATCAGTCAGTACATTAGATGTGATTAGGTGTGATCACTTTTCAATGATTAGTACCATAGCTTGTAGATTCTATAACCTCCACAAAGACCAAATAATATATGCTTATTTGGGTTATTTTTACAAAAGATATGTAGCAGTGTAAATTTTGGACAAAATGTATGAAGACAAATTACTAATTTCTAAATTTTTATAACAGAAATAAAGAACATTTAATTAATTTTATCAAAATGTTCAGTTTTTATTCATCTGTAGCGCAAAAAAAAAAAAAAAAAAAACAGTGGTGATTAAATACCACCAAAAGAACATACATGTGTGAAAAAAGTACATACATTTCATATGGGTACAGTGTTGCATGACTGAGTAATTGTCATTCAAAATGTGAGAGCATTGAAAGCTGAAAATTGACCTGGTTGTAAGGGGGTATAAATGCCCAGTGGGCAAGTGGTTAATCAATTAAGGCATTAAATCATGGCATTGAAATAGATACTAGAGAAGTGGGCTACTTGTACCACAATACTGCGTGTGCTGGGGGATAGACCTCAGTGGTCTCTGCTCCTGCATGCCACTTGTATATGCGAAAAACAGTGACCTCACTTCCTGTATATACAGAAAATTAGGGACTTCACTTCCTGTAAAAACAGAAAATTGGTGACTTCACTTCCTGTGTTGAAGTTCTTCATCCTGCATCAGTGATTATATTAAATTCTAGGCGTGCACACGGGGGGTGCCGGGTCGTCCTGGGCCCACCTTAATCACCCAGTGTGGTGCAGATTCCCCCTGCTGATATTTCACCAAAGCCCCCTCAAAAGGGCTCCTAAAAAAAAAAAAAACGTAAAAAAAAAATAAAGATTTTTAAAAAATACTGCCCACTGCTCTACTGACACTGTCCATATTTTAAAACATTAAAAAAAATTGTATGTTTATTTATAAGAGTGTGTGTGTGTGTGTGTATATATATATATATATATATATATATATATATATATATACACACACATATATATACATTTACTGTTTATATACCCATTTGTGTTTGAGCCTGGGCCCATCCTAATCAGGTGCAGATTCCCCCTGCTGATATTTCACCAAAGCCCCTTTAAGAGGGCTCCTAAAAAAATTGTAAAAATAAAAATTGTAAAAAAAACAAAAATACAAAAAAAATAATAAGAATAAAAAAAAAACTACTGACATGTCCACTACACTACTCACACTGACCATATTTTAAAACATTTTTAAAAAATGTACATTTATTTATGAGTGTGTATATATATTTATACATATTTACTGTATATATACATATATACCCATTTGTGTTTGAGCTTTGAAGTGCACACCCTAACGCAATAAGCTGCGCACACCGATGATGGAAATATAAATACTATGGATTTTAAAATAAGAAAACTAGGTGTAGTATAATTCATAACCACCTTTCCCTTTTCATTGAATTGATAGCCTACTCCAGAGGTGTCAAACTAAAATTCTTCTTGGGCCGCATCAGCATTATGATTGCCTTCAAAGGGCCGGTTGAATCTGTAAGACTAGTTGTCCTGAGCACCCCACCCCCTCTTATATCAGATGTCAAGAGCTCCCCACCATCAGAAGTCAAGAGTTCCCCACCCTCCCTTACAGCACAGTACACCCCCACTTACCTTGTGCTGCTGCTGGGAAGAAGCTGGGGCATTGTGGGGGAAGCAGAGAGTGCAAGGTCTAGAGGAGGACCAAAAGAGGGCTGGAACTCTCCTGCAGCTGCAGGAGAGGTGTGAGGGCCACATGAAATGGCCTGGAGGGCCAGATTCGGCCTGCGGGCCTTGTGTTTGACACCTGTGGCCTACTCAATCAATAATTGATGAGTGACTCAGCTGCCTCTATCTTGTGTTCCACAATCCTAGTAACTCATTTAGGAAACACATCAATACAGTGTCCTATTAGCTGTAATCTATAGCACAGTAGACTTTGCCTTGATCCGTCTACTTTGGTCTAACTTATGCAGAAATATTGAAACAAATCTTTTTCTGTGTTAGTTCCACCTGTACTGAGACCTACCATATCATTCAACTTCATGCAAAACTCCAAATAAAGGACAAATGAATTAAAATGAATTAAATTGAATTTAAATTTAAAATGACATTTAAATTAAATTACAATTAAATTTAATTAGAGAGGTGAATGTGTGCAAGTATATCACTTTCAGGACTTAGTTTTTATTTATTACTTGTCCTAGTAGCCTTCTTAAAAATATAAATAACAAGAACTATCTGTCCTAGTAGATGTTTCAGAAACACGACCTCCAGCCTGGAAACTGTGTGCTTTCTACTTGCAGTAGCTCCAGGCTGCCACTAGAGGCGCTGAAGAATAGATACAAGCTGCTCATTTATCCCAATACAAAGCTTGTCTCTTTTCTTCCCTGTAGCTCCCTCTAGTGGTGACCAGGAGCAGTTGCAGTAGGAAGAGAAGAGTTACTTCTGCACTAAAGATCCTGTGCCTCAAACACTTTTTTGTACACAAAACAGCCATCACTTGCAATTTGTATTTTTGATCAGAATGAAAAGACACATAATAATAAAGTTATAAAAGTCAGTTCATAACTCCACATGGGACAAAAAAATAGCATAGCAAGAAAAAAAAAAAACAATAATGTATACAATTGCGATTCAAGTAATAATGTAATTAACCACTTCTGGACCGGAAGATTGTCCCCCTTAATGACCAGGCCATATTTTGCAATTTGGCACTGCGTTACTTTAATGGACAATTGCACGATCGTGCGACGCTGTACCTGAATAGAATTGGTGTGCTTTTTTTACTACAAATAGAGTTTTCTTTTAGTGGTATTTGATCACCTCTGCAATTTTTGTTTTTGCGCTATAAACAAAAAAAGAGCGACAATTCTGGAAAAAAATATATATATTTTTCACATTCTGCTATATAACATTCTCAAAAAAAAAAAAACTTAAAAAATCTAAATTTTTTAACATCTTATGCCAATTTTTTTCTGATATATATTTTTGGTAAGAAAATCACAATAAGCGTATTTTGATTGGTTTGCGGAAAAGTTATCGCGTCTACTAACTACGGGAAAGACATGTCATTTTTATTCTTTTGTTTTTTTTTTACTAGTAATGGCAGCTATCAGCGATTTTCAGCGGGACTGCGACATTGCGGCAGACAGATCAGACCCCTAACTGAGATTTTTGACACTTTTGGGGGGACCAGTGACATTACTACAGTAATCAGTGCTAAAAATATGCACTGTTACTGTAATAATGACACTGGCAGGGAAGGGGTTAACATTGTGGGTGATCAAGGGGTTAAATGGGAGCCTAGGGGAGTGATTCTAACTGTGGTGGGCGTGGCTTTTGAAATGATCATAGAGACATGCGATCCTATATAGAAGGATCACAGGAGCTCTGTGATCATTCCAGAGAGAAGAACGGTCGGCTGTGTTTACAACAGCCAACCGTCCTTCTCTCTCAGCGGGGAGCGATCGCGGGTGTCAGGAAGCAATCGGAGCCCCCAGCCCCGTGCATCGGAGTCCCCACTGCCGAGTGGGTGTGGAAGCGCGCCACTGGCGGCGCATGCTCGCCCCCTAGCTGCAGGCGCACGACTGACGTAGGTCTACGTCAGTTTGAGCAGGGGGGCAGCACTGCCGCAGTAAAAAGGTGGTGGGCGGTCGGGAAGGGGTTAAACGTTACTAAAAAAATTTACCTTTCCTTTTCAATCTGCAGCGCTGTAATTTTTTGTAAAATGCAATGCCATATGGCATCCTGGAGGTGTTCTTTGGTTTACTGATTCTTCCAGAAGTCTGCACTAAGACACAGGTCAGATTTTGGGCATGTAACAAAAATGTCATTCTTTTTGAGATACTCCCAAAGGGAAATCATGTCTAAAGAGATGCAGACCCTACAGATTCCTTCCGCACATAGACACAGACAAACTAACCGATATTTCTTCAGAATAACCAACGGTAGGATTCTGCAACAAAATTTGTTAAAATCCCTGCAATGTACAGAGATTACTCAGAGGGGAATGTTTTTTACTCTTTAAAATACACTAAACATCAAATCTGTTTTATAGTTTTTTATAGAATTGGATATCCACAATCTGATTTTTTTGCCTTCTTTGTATAGATGTGAAAAACTCCACTGAAAATAAAATGATTCTTTGACCCCTGATTAGCTAAAAGAAACCTTTAGTAAGACAGTATACAGGCTGCCATTGAGTTCTTAACCTCTGTGGCGGTATTCCCGAGTGTGGCTCGGGGTGGGATTTCACTGCCATAAGCGGTAACCCTGAGCCCCACTCGGGGTACCGCCAGGGAGCATCGCTGGTTTCTTGTAGAGGTTACTTACCTTGTCGCCGGGATCCAGCGATGTGTCCCTTCGGCATACGGCGGCCGGATCTTCCGCCCGATGCTTGTGAGCCCCGGCTTCCGTCTCCTGCGACGTGATGCTCGCAGGGGGGGTGGAACCGGTGGCAAATTAAAAAACACAAACACACTGATTTCATTACAAAATAAAATAAATTGATATTAGTTTGCCCCCCCAGTGCCCTTTCCTGTAGTTTTACTGTACTTTTATATATATATATATATATATATATATATATATATATATATATATATATATATATATATATATATATAGTACAGACCAAAAGTTTGGACCCACCTTCTCATTCAAAGAGTTTTCTTTATTTTCATGACTATGAAAATTGTAGATTCACACTGAAGGCATCAAAACTATGAATTAACACATGCGGAATTATATACATAAAAAAAAAGGTGTGAAACAACTGAAAATATGTCATATTCTAGGTTCTTCAAAGTAGCCACCTTTTGCTTTGATTACTGCATTGCACACTCTTGGCATTCTCTTGATGAGCTTCAAGAGGTAGTCACCTGAAATGGTCTTCCAACAGTCTTGAAGGAGTTCCCATAGATGCTTAGCACTTGTTGGCCCTTTTGCCTTCACTCTGCGGTCCAGCTCACCCCAAACCATCTCGATTGAGTTCAGGTCTGGTGACTGTGGAGGCCAGGTCATCTGGCGCAGCACCCCATCACTCTTCTTCTTGGTCAAATAGTCCTTACACAGCCTGGAGGTGTGTTTGGGGTCATTGTCCTGTTGAAAAATAAATGATGGTCCAACTAAACGCAAACCGGATGGAATAGCATGCTGCTGCAAGATGCTGTGATAGCCATGCTGGTTCAGTATGCCTTCAATTTTGAATAAATCCCCAACAGTGTCACCAGCAAAGCACCCCCACACCATCACACCTCCTCCTCCATGCTTCACGATGGGAACCAGGCATGTAGAGTCCATCCGTTCACCTTTTCTGCGGCGCACAAAGACACGGTGGTGGGAACCAAAGATCTCAAATTTGGACTCATCAGACCAAAGCACAGATTTCCACTGGTCTAATGCCCATTCCTTGTGTTCTTTAGCCCAAACAAGTCTCTTCTGCCACTCGTTTTCCTGTACTTAGCTGCTTTTTTCTTGCTATAATACAAATTCTAACCAGGGCCGTCTTTATTCTTGATTGGACCCTGGGTGAAAAATGTTCTTGGGCCCTCTTGAATCCACTTATCAACTATTTGGGGGCTCAAGGGGCAGTTGCTTTGGGCCCCACAACAATGACTAGAGGGCTACAGTGCAGCTGCCCCTTTTGCCCTGTGTTAACCACTTGCCTACAGTGCACTTTCACCCCCTTCCTGCCCAGACCGATTTTCAGCTTTCAGCGCTCTCACACTTTGAATGACAATTAGAGCCCATTCACACTAGCGCAACTTGTGAGGCAACTTGTTTTGCCCCAGGTCGCCCCAGGTCGCTTGACATAACAAAAGCAATGTTAATCAATCAGTGCCGTCTTAATTGGCACTACTGAAGTTGCTCCGACTTCAGAAAAGGGTCCTGTACTACTTTGAGGCGACCTGTGATCCGACCTGTCCTATATACTTCAATGGGAGTCGCCTCCTTATCTTAATTGACACGACTTGTTATCAGATTTCCAGGAAGAAGAAAGAGATTAGCCAGGCATTCCCCACATTGCAGCCATGCCTATAATGGAATATATATACCATTATATATATATATATATATATATATATATATGTAATGGTATATATATATTCCATTATCTCTGCTTGGTCTGTGTGAGTGGCACTGGTGGACACAGATAAGTGGCACTGGTGGACACTGATTCATGGCACTGATACGTGGCACTGATACGTGGCACTGGTGGACACTGATTCGTGGCACTGATACGTGGCACTGGTGGACACTGATTCGTGGCACTGATACATGGCACTGGTGGACACTGATTCGTGGCAATCATATGTGGCACTGATACCTGGCACTGGTGGACACTGATACATGGCACTGATACATGGCACTGATAGGTGGCACTGGTGGACACTGATACGTGGCACTGATAGGTGGCACTGGTGGACACTGATACGTGGCACTGATACTTGGCACTGGTAGACACTGATTTGTGGCACTGATATGTGGCACTGGTGGACACTGATACGTGGCACTGACACGTGACACTGATACGTGGCACTGGTGGACACTGATTAGTTTCACTGATATGTGGCACTGGTGGACACTGATATGTGGCACTGATACGTGGCACTGGTGGACACTGATACGTGGCACTGATACGTGGCACTGGTGGACACTGATTCGTGGCACTGATATGTGGCACTGGTGAACACTGATATGTGGCACTGATACGTGGCACTGATATGTGGCACTGGTTGACACTGATTCGTGGCACTGATACGTGGCACTGGTGGACACTGATTTGTGGCACTGATACGTGGCACTGGTGGACACTGATTCGTGGCACTGATACGTGGCACTGGTGGACACTGATTCGTGGCACTGATATGTGGCACTGATACGTGGCACTGGTGGACACTGATATGTGGCACTTATACGTGGCACTGGTGGACACTGATTTGTGGCACTGATATGTGGCACTGGTGGACACTGATATGTGGCACTGATACGTGGCACTGATACGTGGCACTGGTAGACACTGATTCGTGGCACTGATACATGGCACTGGTGGACACTGATTTGTGGCACTGATGCGTGGCACTGGTGGACACTGATTCGTGGCACTGATATGTGGCACTGGTGGACACTGATTTGTGGCACTGATATGTGGCACTGATACATGGCACTGGTGGACACTGATACGTGGCACTGATGCGTGACACTGATACGTGGCACTGGTTGACACTGATTCGTGGCACTGATACGGGGCACTGGTGGACACTGTTTCGTGGCACTGATATGTGGCACTGGTGGACACTGATCCGTGGCACTGATGGGCAGTGGCACTGGTGGACACATACGTGGAACTGATGGGCAGTGGCACTGGTGAAAAATGATACGTGGCACTGGTGGGCAATGAGGAAATAAATAAAAAAAACAGAAAAGGGGAATTAGGTCACAACACATCATATTCTGATTGGCCAAACACAAAGTCGTCTGTCATATAAGTCCTGCAAAATAATTCACAAGTCGCGGTAAAATCGCTGTAAAAAGTCGCTCTGACATGGGGCGACTTTATGGTCCTGGCAGTGTGAACCGACTCTCACTCAGTCATGCAACACTGTACCCATAAAAAAATGGTGTCCTTTTCTTCACACAAATAGAGCTTTCTTTTGATGGTATTTAATCACTACTGGGTTTTTTATTTTTTGTGCTATAAATAAAAAAAGACTGAAAATATTGTGAAAAAAACGGATGTTTCTTTGTTTCTGTCATAAAATTTTGCAAATTAGTAATTTTTCTTCACAAATTTTGGCCAAAATTTATACTGCTACTTATCTTTGGTAAAAATAACCCAAATAAGTGTATATTATTTGGTCTTTGTGAAAGTTATAGAGTCCACAAGTTATGGTGCTAATCATTAAACATTTATCACACTTGATCACACCTGATGTACTGAAGGCCTATCTCATTTCTTGAGACACTAAAAAGTCAGGAAGGTACAAATACCCCCCAAATGACCCCTTTTTGGAAAGTAGACATTCCAAGGTATTTAATAAGGGGCATGGTGAGTTTTTTGAAGTTGTAATTTTTTCCCACAATTCTTTGCAAAATGAAGATTTTTTTTTTTTACAATTTGACGTATTAACGGGTTATTTCTCTCACACGGCATATGTATACTTGGAACTACACCCCAAAACACATTCTACTACTCCTCCTGAGTATGGTGATACCACATGTGTGAGACTTTTCACAGCCTGGCCTAACATCCAAGTAGCACCGTTCGGCATTCTAGGAGCATAAATTACACATATAATTTCCTGACAACCTATCATACTTTTGAAGGCCCTGGAGCACCAGGACAATGGAAACCCCCATAAAATGACCCCATTTTGGAAAGCAAACACCCCAATGTATAATCTTTGAGGCATAAGGAGTCTTTTGAACATGTCATTTTTTCCCACAAGTTTTTGGAAACTGTGGAAACAAAATGAAAATGCATTTTTTTTACACAAAGTTGTCCATTTATGAAATATTTCCAACACATAGCATGTACATAGCAAAAATTGCACCCCAAAATACATTCTGCTATTCCTCCTGAGTATGGCGATACCACATGTTTAACACTTTTACACAGCCTAGCCACATACAGTCCCAACATCCAAGTAGCACTTTACACAAAGTTGTCCATTTATCCACTTTTAAGACTGGGCCTATTTTTGACACTTGGTGTTAACAAGCTAAAATCATTTTTTTTGCTAGAAAACTACTTAGAACCCCCAAACATTATATATTTTTTTAGCAGAGACCCTAGAGAATTAAATGGAGATCGTTGCAATATTTTTTATCACATCATATTTGCTCAGCAGTCTTCCAAATGCAATTTTTTTTTTTAAAAATGACTTATTTGAATTATTATTATTTGAACGCTCACGGAATGGCGCCAAACATTGGTACTTAAAAATCCCCATAGGAAACATTTTAAACATTTCTACAGGTTACCAGCTTACAGTTACAGAGGAGGTCTAGGGACCAAATTATTGCTCTCGCTCTAACGATCACGGTGATACCTCACATGTGTGGTTTGAACACCGTTTACATATGTGGGCGGGACTTGCGTATGCGTTTGCTTCTGCGCGCGAGCTAACGGGGACAGAGCGCTTTCATTTTTTTTTCCTATTTATTTTATTTATTCATTTTTTACTTTTACACAGTTTTAAAAAAAAAAATTTTGATCATTTTTATTCCTATTACAAGGAATGTAAACATCCCTTGTAATAGAAATAGGCATGACAGGTCCTCTTTATTGTGAGATCTGGGATCAAAAAGACCTCACACCTCACAACTACACTAAAACAAAAAAAAAAAAAATTGTTGAAAAAGAAAAAAAAAAAAAAAAAAAACGGTTGCTAGGCAATGACTTTTGACATAGCTCCGGTACTCCAAGAACATAGAGTCGAGTGAGGGCCATCTTGCCCTCACTCGACTTCCTGTCTCTGAGGATCCAGGACTGGATAGTTTTCCCCTCTGCTGGCGGGGCCGGTAAGCTGGGAAAAAGTCTGGGACGCGGCGGGAGGGGGGGGGCACCTCTTCCCCTGCATCGTAAGGGTAATTCTGCGGTGAATCCGCCATTGGGACCACCCTTATCTGAAAGCCAACCGCCCGCCGTTTAAAAAAATACTGGGGTTATGGCAGCTATCTGCTGCCATAACCCCAGTATTTAGCTTTAAATGGCCGACGTATATAGTTGTTAGGCGGTCGGTAAGTGGTTGCATGTATATAGCAAAAATTGCACCCCAAAATACATTCTATAAAGGAAAGTGTACAGGAATAGTCCGAGTCCATCTCCGATCCGCTACTATTAGCGATTTCAAATTCCGAATCGGGGATCAGAATTGGATTCAGATACTGATGAGAGCTCCCCGGTGCTCTCATCAGTCATGGAGAGGACCTGAAGGGCCTCCTCGCTGCTGTACATCCTTTTTGACATGCTGGCTGTGATGGGCTGTGCGACGGGTGACGGTTGACTGCGGATGATCACTGATGGGTGGCAGGAGACTGATGGGTTGACAGGTGACGGTCACTGATGGGTTGACAGATGACGATGACTGATGGGTTGACAGGTGACGATGACTGATGGGGTGACAGGTGATGATGACTAATGCGGTGACAGATGACGATGACTGATGGGGTGACAGGTGACGATGACTGATGGGGTGACAGGTGACGATGACCGATGGGGTGACAGATGACGATGACTGATGGGGTGACAGGTGACAATGACTGATGGGGTGACAGATGACGATGACTGATGGGGTGACAGGCAACGATGATTGATGGGTTGACAGATGACGATCACTGATGGGGTGACAGGTGATGATGATTGATGGGGTGAGAGATGACGATCACTGATGGGGTGACAGGTGACGATGATTGATGGGGTGACAGATGACAATCACTGATGGGATGACAAGTGATGATGATTGATGGGGTGACAGATGACGATCACTGATGGGGTGACAAGTGACGATGATTGATGGGGTGACAGGTGAAGATGACTGATGGGGTGACAGGTGACGATGACCAGAGATGTATAGTAACGAAGTAGAACTACTTAAGTACTGTACTTAAGTACCAAAATGCGGTATCTGTACTTTCCTAGAGTATAATTTTTTTCTCCTACTTCTACTTTTACTTCACTACATTTTTTCGATGATTTCGATACTTCTACTCCGATATTTTTTTTTTGTGCTGCATCGTTACTCGTTACTTTTCCCTTTTTCTTTTTTGTTTGGTTTCCCTCCTTACAGCTCTCTCCTACTCTTTCAATTATCCTCCCTATTCTGCCTTCCCCCCTCCCCTCCCCTTGTCTATAGGAAGGCAAAGGTAAAGATACCCCCCTTTTTCATGGGTACCTGGTCTCTGGCCATTTGGGTAGCGTTGTTCCGCTCCAGGCTTCCGCTGGGCCGGCGTGGAGTGCTCCCACATGCGCCTCTCGGCGCTCTGACATGGGTGGCGGCCTTCGGCCACTCCGCTCCTCCCCTCCTTGTCTCCATTCGCTGACGTCTCAGCGCTGGGAGGCGGGGATTCCGGCGGCCGCGCAGTAGAGACACGTGCGCATGCGCAGTGCGATCGAGGTACTGGCGGCCATCTTCGTTAAGGGAAACATGGGGGGGTCTCTGATGTAAGGGGGGGCTTTGTGTGGGCGGTCTCTGATGTAAGGGGGCTCTGTGTTGGGGTCTCTGATGTAAGGGGGGCTTTGTGTGGGGGGCTCTGATGTAAGGGGGCTCTGTGGGGGGGTCTCTGATGTAAGGGGAGCTCTGTGTGGGGGGGTCTCTGATGTAAAGGGGGCTCTGTATGGGGGTCTCTGATGCAAGGGGGCTCTGTGTGGGGGGTCTTTGATGTAAGGGGGGCTCTGTGTGGGGGTCTCTGATGTAAAGGGGGCTCTTTGTGGGGGCAGGGGGGTCTCTGATGTAAGTGGGGCCTCTGTGGGGGGTTTCTGTTGTAAGAGGGCTCAGTTGGGGGGTTTATGTTGTAAGGGGGGCCTCTGATGTAAGGGGGGTCTCTAATGTAAGGGGGGCTAAGTTTGTAGTGATCATAAAAAAGAAAAGTCAAATGAAGTGCAAAAAAAGTGCAAGAAAAAATGTGCAGGAAGCTGGTGGGGGCGCCACAGGATAAGCTCGCACAGGGCGCTTGAACACCTAAGGCCGACCCTGGTTGGGAGGTTCTTTCCCATTAACAGCAGATATGAAATTATATTCATCTTGTTTTGTCACATATATATATTTGAAGATTCACAATATTTTGAACTTTTTATTTACTTAGATTTCATACACTCTTCCTTTATTTCATTATTGGAATATATTGTTGTATATCACATTGGTTTATATATGATTTTGCGCACCAATAGGCTGTGGACAAAAAAAAAACAGGCAGGGAAGAGAAGGAGGAATGCTTTAAAAGGGGAAGGGAGGGACATACTTTATCTGTTTTTTGTTTACAAAAAGTTACAGCCTAAGGAATTGTGATTGTCCTTTAGGTTAATCATTTGAATAAATCATTTGAAATAATAAAAAACAATATGATGTTCAAACTTTTGACTTCTTTCTTTAATAACTACATAACACAGTACTTCTACTTCTACTTTCAGTACTTGAGTAGAATTTTTTTTTCAAAACTACTGGTACTTTTTACTTTTAGTACTTAAGTAGCAATTTTTTTGAAAAAACTACTTGCAATACTTAAGTAAAAAAAATGTTGAATACTTTAGTACTTCCACTTAAGTAACTTTTTCTGCAAGCACTTCCACTTTTACTTAAGTCACTTTTTGATCGAGCACTTTACTCAAGTAGAAATTTCGAGTACTTTATACAAGTCTGACGATGACTGATGGGGTGACAGGTGACGGTGATTGATGGGGTGACAGGTGACGGGCGATGGTCACCGATGGGTGACAGATGACGGGCGATGGTAAACGGCGGTACTGATGGCAGTCTCTGGTAACAGGTGAACTTTAGGCTACGTTCACATGTGAGCAGAATCGTGGTCATCTGTCACCCATCCGGAAATCATTGCAAATGAAGCTCTTGTACCTTTTTTGGGCGTCATGCGATGTTTGCGCGATGTTACCGCGATTCGGCAGGCGAAAATCACGGCAACATCGCACAGCGTTTGGGGTACTATTGCAAATCGCGGGCAACGCACAGGCGTCCCGTGATTTGCAATGATTTCCGGATTGCGGGGAAAATCGCGGGGGTTCTGCCCGCAATCGCTACGCTCACATGTGAACGTAGCCTTATGGGTGGCAATTTCTGGGCACTGATGAGGTGACTGTTGGGTGACAGGTGTAATTGGGGGGGGGGGGGGGCTGAGGACTGTGTGGGGACCTTTATTAATGTGCTTTTACTTTTACAGGTGTACAGAGCAGTAACTCACTGTTTCTGGCTCTGCTCTCCTCACACTGGAAACTGTGTGAGGGGAGAAGAGCTAGTAACAGTGAGTTACTGCTCTGTGTTTACATTTTGTGATCGGCTGTGAATGGATTCACAGCCAATCACATAGTAAACAGCCACTGTCAGTGACTGTTTACTACTGCCGGTGACTAGCTGTGTTCCTAGGGAACACAGAGACACCAACATGACCGCGCTGCGCGCTCCCGATCGCGCATGCGCGGTCATCTTCTGGGCTTTACTATTGTGATCGGCTGTGTGATTAGATCACAGCCGATCACGTGGGAAACAGCCATGCCCATTGGCTGTTTCACCCCTGCCGGTGACGCGCTGGATCCCGGGGACATGCTGCCACCGACAGTGCAGGGCGGCGCGCACACAATCGCGCTCCTGCCCTGCCTGAATGGTCATTTGACGGCGGGCGGGCGGCAAGTGGTTAAAGACAGCCCTGATTCAAAATCCCCGTACACACGTACCGATTGTCGGCCGCAAATATTCGGCAGCCGACCGATCGGCCGATTGTAGGCTTGTTAGTATGATGCTTCCGACAGCCGACAGCGCATTTTCGGCCGAACAGAATCTGTCCTGCAGGCATTAAAATTTTTGTACGCCGACAACAGAACGGCCGATTGTGCGTCAGTCAGTACAGATTTCGGCCGACAGACAGCAGATTTGCAAGACTGGGCATGCTCAGAAAAGAAAAAAGACAAGGAAAGTTAACCATCACATGACATTACTTCTGCAGTCGGCTGTTGTTGGCCGACAAAATTTGTGTGCAGTCTTTTGCAGTTTTCAACAGACACGACAGCCCTGGACAAAAGACGGCCGATCGTTCGGCCGACGATCGGTACGTGTGTACGGTGCTTAACAGTCTATTCAGTAGGACTATCAGCTGTGTATCCACCTGACTTCTGCACTGTCACTGTCAGTGACTAGCTGTGTTCCTAGGGAACACAGAGCCACCGACATGACCGCGCTCCCGATCGCGCATGCGCTGTCATCTTCTGGGCTTTACTATTGTGATCGGCTGTGTGATTAGATCACAGCCGATCACGTGGGAAACAGCCATGCCCATTGGCTGTTTCCCCCCTGCCGGTGACGCGCTGTGTCCCGGGGACACGCCGCCACCGACAGTGCAGGGCGGCGCGCACACGATCGCGCGCCTGCCCTGCCTGAATGGGCCGCCGCCATATAACGGCAGCCCAGAACAATGGTCACACCGCTCATTTGATGGCGGGCAGCAAGTGGTTAAAGACAGCCCTGATTCTAACAGTCTATTCAGTAGGACTATCAGCTGTGTATCCACCTGACTTCTGCACAACACAACTGATGGTCCCAACCCCATTTATAAGGCAAGAAATCACACTTATTAAATCTGACAGGGCACACCTGTGAAGTGAAAACCATTTCAGGTGATTACCTCTTGAAGTGTGACTCTACAATTTCCATAGTCATGAAAATAAAGAAAACTCTTTGAATGAGAAGGTGGGTCCAAACTTTTGGTCTGTACTGTATATATATATATACACAGTATACATATATATATATATATATACACAGTATACATATATATATATATATATATATATATATATATATATAAAACATGTGTATATATGTACAGTATGTATACTTTAACATATTTATAGTCATTTATTATATTATTTTTTGATTTTGTGTTTCAAACTTTATCATACCCTAGATGTCATAAAGAAGAACGCACAGTAAAAAAAAATCATATGTAAATAGTTGGTTTGTGCTGCTCGTCATTAAGAATTACTAGCAAAATAATTGTACCGCTTTCAGCACCTAAAATCGGAAAGAATCATACCGCCAGGGAGGTTAAAGAAGAACTACACTCACCGGCCACTTTATTAGGTACACCTTGCTAGTACCGGGTTGGACCCCCTTTTGCCTTCAGAACTGCCTTAATTCTGGAATATATTCAACAAGGTGTTGGAAGGATTCCTCAAAGATTATGCTCCATAGTGACACGATAGCATCACACAGTTGCTGCAGATTTGTCGGCTGCTCATCCATGATGCCAATCTCCTGTTCTACCACATCCCAAAGGTGCTCTATTGGATTGAGATCTGGTGAGTGTGGAGAACATTGGAGTACAGTGACCTCATTGTCATGTTCAAGAAACCAGTAATGAGATGATTTGAGATTTGTGACATGGTACTTTATCCTGCTGGAAGGAGCCATCAGAAGATGAGTACACTGAGCCATCAGAAGATGGGTACAATGTAGTCATAAAGGGATGGACATGGTCAGCAACAATACTCAGGTAGACTGTGGTGTTTAAACAAAGTTTTTTGGTACTAAGGGGCCCAAAGTGTGCCAGGAAAATATCCCCCACACCATTACACCACCACCACCACCACCAGTTTGTATAGCTGAAATTGCATTGCATTGGAACTGAAATGGTGGAGGACCCTTTATTTGGTCCGCACTGCAATTGGATTGCATGGAGTTCAGACCCATGCAATCCGATCCCTGGCCAATTTCACAGTTCGCACTGCATTCTACAAACTGATTTGGGGTGTCATTAAGATTACATTGACACCCGCAGTGGTTAGCAGAGAGCAGTGTGAAGTGCCTGCGAGTCAGATGCGATGCAGGAACCCACACATAAATTGTGGTGGTTCTCGCATCACATCAGTGTGAACCCAGCCTGAATGTATGCACAAGGATTACATATAGAGGTGTCAAACACAAGGCCCGTGGGCTGAATCCACCCCTCAATGCTATTTTATGTGGCCCTCGCACCTCTCCTGCAGCTACAGGAGAGTTCTAGCCCTCCTTTGGTCCTCCTCTAGACCCTGCACTTTCTTCTTCCCAGCAACGCCCCAGCTTCTTCCCAGCAGCAGCACAAGGTAAGGGAGGGTGGGGAACTCTTAAATTCTGATGGTGGGGGGGGGCTCTTGACATCTGATGTAAGAGGGGTGGTGTGCTCTGGACATCTAATCTTACAGATTCAACCAGCCCTTTGGGGGCAATCATAATGCTGATGCGGCCCGAGAAGAAACTGAGTTTGACACCCCTGCACAGGAGAAAAAAAATAAATGCGATGGTAGCCATTAAACATTCAGTCTCTTTCAAATTGCATGACACAGTTATTGACCCTCACGGAAGATTTCCTGTATTAGTATGTGATCTGAACAATACTACATTTACCACAGTTAATCTCTATGCGCCTAATATGGGTCAACAGAAATTCCTTAACACTCTATTCAAAAAGGTCCAGCGATTGCAACGTGGGCGTCTATTTGTGTAGCGGGGACTTCAAAGAAGATCTCAACATGTCTCCTTCTATTCTTTGGCGCAATAGCACATACTTCTTATCCTTGAAACAAAGGAAACAAACAAACTCGAGATCAACTGGAACCGTTCTTGCAAGAATTTTCTAACCAGTGTGGACACTATTGTTTTCAATGTCTGGTGTGCTCATAAAGCGTACAGTAGAGGCATGTTGCTACAGTTAGCGACAAGAGAGAGGAGGAGGATGCAAGGTGTCGACTTATTGCTGTCACAAATTAAATCCTTAGAGGTACAGTACAATCTAAAACTTCACCCACTTCTACCCTTACTGAAAATCTTTTGTGGTGTAGGCAACAACTCCTGCTACTTCTGTTGAATGAACAGGAGAAAGCATTAAAGACTGCAAAAGCTAAATTTTATGCCCAAGGTAACAGAGCAAGCAAACTCTTGGCCAGCATGCTGAGGACAAGGCAACCAAAGTCCTGGCCTCCCTTTGTAGTGGATTTGGTAAGGAATTCACAAGTCTCCCATCCAACTGATATTGCTAATGCTTTCCAGAAGTACTACTCCTCATTATACAAATTAAAGGATTATCCTACCACTGCCCAGCCTACGGATGCTGCTATCTCTACATTTCTAGATACATACAACTTCCAATAGTAGACCCCACCGTGTAAGCCAAACTGAATGCACCTATTACCTCTTCTGAAATCCTTTAATTTTTTATGGTCTACTTGAGCCCAAATCTATGTTTGATTCAAACAGACAGTTCATGAATACTGTATGTTGTTTTGGTGTACATGGCATGCTTTCCTTGTTGTTTCTCCTTTCTTTTCCTTCTCTTCTGTTTCAATCTTTGTTTTCCCTAGAAATGAGGAATGTCTGGGGAATGTCTGTTCTTGGATGTTTTTCTCTTTTGAAAGCCCCTCTGTCCAATTGAGATTATGAGTGGGCTTGGTACTTTATACAGTATATTGTCACAAGTATTGTGACACCTGCCTATACACACACATGAACTTTTATGGCATCCCAGCCTTAGTCCGTAGGAGTCAGTATTGAGTTGGCCCATCCTTTGCAGCTATAACAGCTTCAACCCTTCTGGGAAGGCTGTCCATAAGGTTTAGGAGTGTCTATGGGAATGTTTGACCATTCTTTCAGAAGCGCATTTGTGAGGTCAGGCACTGATGGTGGAAAGAAGGCCTGGCTCGCTGTCTGCGCACTTATTCATCCCAAAAGTGTTCTATCTGGTTGAGGTGCACAAAGCAAGGTCCATAAAGACACGTATGTGCGAGTTTGGGGTGGAGGAACTTGATTGGCCTGGACAGAGTCCTGACCTCAACCTGATAGCACACCTTTGGGATGAATTAGTCCAGAGACTGCAAGCCAAGCCTTCTCGTCCAACCTAAGTGCCTGACCACACAAATGCGCTTCTGGAAGAATGGTCCAACGTTCCCATAGACACACTCCTAAACCTTGTGGACAGCCTTCCCAGAAGAGTTGAAGCTGTTACAGCTGCAAAGGGTGGGCCAACTCAATATCAAACCCTATGGACTAAGATGCTAATAAAGTTCATGTGCATGTAAATACTTTTCACAATATAGTATATATTGTATTATGTATAACTTATTTTCCTTACCTGAGAGCGGTGTGCTCATTAATATGTAATCCAACGGCGTGGCACATTGTCAAATGTGATGTCCAGTTATGTCTGGTTTATTTTGTTTCCTTGCTTTTGTAAAAATTTTATAGAAATGATTGGATTATAAAGATATGAGTGTCTATGAAGCACCCATTTTCTTTTTGAAGTCTTTGCAATACGATGGACTTTATTTGCTTTC
>NW_028119485.1:0-39127 GCF_965119305.1 Pelophylax lessonae | reverse complement strand
TCCAGACAGAAAGTGAGGGAAAATATCCCCCCCAAAGGAGCCACAGACTGACATAAAACTTGATAGAAATTCTTACCTTTCCTCTATCTTAAACTCGGATTTGGGCTTTCAAAACCCTTCCCCTATCTAAAATTAAGATTTGGGGCTTTCAAAACCCTTCCTCTATCTAAAATTAGGATTTGGGGCTTTCAAAACCCTTCCTCTATCTAAAATTAAGATTTGGGGCTTTCAAAACTCTTCCTACATCTAAAATGAAGATTTGGGGCTTTCAAAACTCTTCCTACATCTAAAATGAAGATTTGGGGCTTTCAAAACCCTTCCTACATCTAAAATTAGGATTTGGGCTTTCAAAACCCTTAATCCATCTAAAACTAGGAATTGGGGCTTTCAAACCCCTTTCTTTTGTTAAAATTAGGATTTGGGCTTTCAAAACTGAACAGTTTATCTTCACAATGAAGCTTTGTCAGTTAAGTATAAACTCTTGCGTCAAGTCCCCTCATCACCCTCCAGAACTTGATCAATGACTTTCTGTAGAGCTTTGTTTTAAATGTTAACATTTTCAGATTACAGCTAAGAGACGGGTTATAGGACAAAATGACTGAGAAAGCATATACCCTGTCACCACTGTTTAGTAACCCACTACTTTGTAATCCAACTTGTACATAAATCCTAAAAAAAAAAAAAAAAAAAAAAGGTGCTTAATAATTTTCTTTAACAACGTGTAAATATCTTAGAACACTATCGAAGCATGTGTGAGTATTTGGTGACAGTGTTTTTACAACTGGGAATGTGCATGGTTGGTGTCATCCATTCTGTTTAGACACAGAGACACCTCACGGCTATAAGATTATTGTTTTGCTCCATTGTGTTTTGTAACGGATTGACTTTAATGGGGCCGTTCAGGCTCTTTTTGGAAGCGTATGTGATTAAGAGCAAATATGTGTGGACTCAGGGACCCTAACAGCTAGTGATAAAAGGCAATTTGATGTGCATGTTTTATTATGGTGTGCGTTCTTTGTTGATAGTGCAGGGAGACTTTTAAGCACATTTGTATCTTACTTTAGGGTCACTTTCAAAGGGAAAACTGCAGTAAAAAAGAATGCTGGCAGCCTTTGCTGATCGCTCCTGAAAATTTTAGTATTAGGATTTCATGCTTTCTAAAGCCAGCCATACATGAATCGAAATTCCGCTGGTCCCTGCTGAATTGGCCAGATTTCGAACTATGTATGGGCACCCTGGTTGAATAAAAAAAAAAAAAGATAAATGTATGGGCTGCCTAAGTTGCTTATGTGGAGCATATTTGTACATTAGCAGATCCTGACTGTGGCTTGTTCTAAGCCGGTCCTCAAGGTATTGCATCCGCAGATTGCCGAGCAACTAGCATTTTAAGGGAAGTGCAAGCTAAAACATTGCTATCGCTGGAGAATTCTGGAAGTTGTCTGCGCATACCACATGCGCACTACAATTCCATAGCCTTGCCAGGGCCAATAGAAAGAAAAAATCAGATAAAGTAGTAAGGGACACATAGATACTTTTTATATATCAGAAGGTTCAGTTTTAAAGTTGGATGGCTCACATCTGCATTTCACACAAGTGCTTAAACATAAGGCTTCTAAAGAATGGAAAAAGGCCAGTTTCTGCCATAAAAGACGTAGAATACTTGCCTCCCTGGTGGCCCATGTTTCCTATCTTACCTCCAGTCTAGTGTTGCAGCCTCCATCATTGTGTTCAGCATTCAACACTTCCAGGAGTGTCAGATGTCTGTGCCCTCCTGCCACACACCGTGCTTCATATTCCACTACAGAACTCAGTAGTGATGTAGGGGTTGGAGTAAAGGACCATGGTGAGGGACAAAGGCATCCGATACTCACAAAAATGTTGAATGCCAAATACACTGAGGCTGCAGCACTGAAACTGAGAGAAGGTAGAAGACATAGGCCCCTGGAGAATTATAATTTTAGGAAGCTGCCCCTTTTAGTTCCTTAATGACTTGGCAGGTTCTCTTTAAGGCAGCATGTGGCAATCACTTAACTGAACCATCCAAGCTTATAATAAAATTTTTGGATGTTTGGCACACAACTATGTGGACCTTCTTTCTTTTTTCTACATTATTTTCAGGAGGTCAGCAACGGTTAGCTTCCGACTGCAGGTTTCCTTGAAGCACAAACAAGCTTTGTGCCTCAGGACTTCGAGATGTCCCTAGTTCCTTGTGTATTGATAGCAGTCAAGACTTCCAGCACCATATGTAACCAGGCGGAGGTGGACTTGGCCAGCCTGTTTCAGAAGTTGGTAACTTCCTCAAAAAGCCAATGGTGCTTCTCTCACTCTGTTTAATTATGAGCTTTAGTATCTGCTTAGACTTTTCTGTCCATGTATTTTATTTTAGCACTTTAATCCTAAGCAACCATGCATCTGTTCAGTTATTTTAATACTTAATCTGTAGATTGTAGCTACAAAATGGCCGCCATCTTGATTACATGCAAATTATATTCTAGAATAGTGCCATGGCTAGTTCCATGGCTATGCTGTGTGTGTATATGTTGTCGTAATGCAGAACATTCACATTTAATCGGAAACCGTTTCACCTATGGTAGACTTTGTGTCTATAGTGTTATCAGATCTACCAGTGCAGATGTTTACTGGCTCCCCAGAGCAGTGAGAGGCTTATTCCACTGCAGAGAAACACTACTGCAACATGAATGCAGTTGCCAGTGCTTACGGATACTTTGCTGAGAAGTATTTTGAAATTCACTGGGTGATCAGCTTAATTTCAACCTATTGGCCACCCACATTTACTATATTCTGTGGTGGATACTCACAAACTACACTTGCCATCCACTATTGCGTACTAATAAAGGGGACTCCCCCCAATTTATTACATACATTATATATAAAGAATATATACATTAAAAAAATATGACCCCTTTTCAGTGCTTGGCAATAACCTGGTCCAGCTGCTGAAAACACAGCATTTCTTTTGAAGGACCTCTGTCTTTTATGAACGCTCTGCAGAACCAAATTCTACCATCAGGTGGCAGTGCTTTGAACCCCTGTAACTGCGATTCCCATTCATGATAAATGCTGGATGTGCATTGCTTTAAAATGCATTGGACTATTCAGTTGACTTGAAAGATAAAATGCAACAGACAGGCTCTATTTTTAACACATCTGTCGTGTTGCTACCCAGACAGAAGTCACAAAATCGTTTTGTTTTTTTTGAGAGATCATTCTAACAATGCATGAACTAAGGGGTTCAGGTAGTTGGTGAATAAAAAGATTTAAGCTGTAACTTTTATAATCTGTAATATTAAACACCATTTAGGTGCATATGAACAGTTGTCATAGCTATCAGTTTGCAGTTATAAACATGCAACTACGTTTTATAAATTCATTAAACATTAAAGAGCAACATTCATAACATTGCAGCAGCAAATGAATTTAAAGGCTTAGTCCACCTTTTTGACCATGTTTCATATATTAATCATATTTAGGGGGCAACATGAAACGTGGTCGCATTCCCTAAACCCCACCCTAAGGCCCCTTTCACACGGGCTGGATCCGTTTTTTCCAGCATAGGATCTGTCCACTGATCCCTTGCTGATCTGAGCGGAATGGGCGGATGACAGGTCCGTGTCCGCTCTACATGAGCCCGCTCTGCTCTATGTGCAGTTGGATTTAAATGGACCAGCTGTCCATTTGCACCCTACTGCCCTTTGATCCCATCAAACAGAGAGGAACGAATCCCCTTCCGTTTGGTTTTGTCAGATCAGAGGTAGGCGGGTGTAAATGGACAGGAGTCAGTTTACACCCGCTGCTCCAAAGAAAAGAATAGAGGATCTACTCAGGTCTGTCTAAAAAAAACAGACAGTTGGACCCGATAGGACCGCTAGCGTGAAAGGGGCCTGAAATTTCACCCCTTCTCCCATTTACCTGAATTGCAAGGTGCTTCTTCCTAGCAGCCTTCTGTCTGCGTTTGAATGTGGCACAAGCTGTGTCACCCATTCACAGATCCATGTTTTATGTTTTTTATGATTGTTTACTTGCGTGAACAATATCGGCCCATCTTAAAGAGGTTGTAAACCCCCCTTAATGACTTTTTCCTATAGGTAAGCCTATAATAAAGCTTACCTATAGGTACTGTAAATATCTCCTAAACTTGCACCGTTTAGGAGATATTTACATTGCATGAACCCGATGACGTCATCGGCGCATGCTCTCTGAAGAAATGGCCGTCCGTGCCGTTCCTTCAAAGCCCTGTGCCATGAAGTGACGTCATCGCTCCTCCGGCCAATCAGATGGCTGAAAGGACACGAACCAGGAAAAAGGAAGGCCGAACATGTCGGTCATCTCAGCGGGGAGCGGGCGGCACTGCAGGGCTTTGTTCTAAGGTAAGTATTTCATAATGAGCTAGTAAGTGATGCCTACTAGCTCATTATGCGATGCATACTAGCTCATTATGCCTTTGTCTTTCAGTTTTTTCTTTTTTAAATGTTTTTTTTTCTGAGGTTTACAACCTCCTTAACGTTATCCCTAAAATGCTGCAACAGGGTCTCATGTATAATAGCTGATTAATATCACCTTGGAATATCCAGCCTTTTAGATCTGTCAAATGACCATTAATATGCCATCTAACCTCTTAGGTTTGCGTTTTATTTTTACTTCTGTTTTAGTTGTATATTGCTGTATGTACGTCATTAGATGCAACCATGCAATATCACACAGCTTTATGGTGCTGTTACAGGTCAAACCTATATCAAAGTTTTTTTTTTTTTTCTTAAATTTGCACCAGATTCCCTAAGGAATAAAATCATTCATGGTGTGGATCTGGTGACATATTTTGGGTGCTAGTTTTGATATTTTGCAGTTTTTAGTGGCTGTGCTATTGCAGTGTTTGTAGGCTTAGTAAAAAGATCATAAAACTATAATAGGAGTCTCCAAGTCCAAACTATAGTTTTGTGTGCAGTGAAATCAACTGCAGCAATATGAAAAAAAAAAAAAAAAGAAAATCTAAAAAAGATGCACTATGTAGTAGTTGTACATCTCTGCAGTATATACAATGCATGTGCCTTTCTAGTCATTTTTGCATGGAATTTTAAGTCACAGATTATGGTAAAGTATTGGACTGGTTGATGTTCTCTAGCAAGAACACTGTATGCGTCCTACTGGATTGTGAGCAAATGAGTTTTATAATTTAAAAAACAAAAAAACTTCAATATCCCTTTTAATAGGGTTAAAACCAGCAACAGGCAGAGCGAGAGCTTGAGAGCGTATGTATGTTAGAGATGGAAGTCGATGGGAATTACTGGTAATGTAAGCAATTATTTCAGTTCACTTTTGTTTCAATGTAAATTCTAGACTCACTACCTTTTTTTAAATTCAAGAGTTGTTACAAAACAATACAAAGCTTCCTCTGATTGGCTGAGGGCAGAGAGGCATGAAGATGATGTCACAATCTGTCTCATCCAATCAGAGGAAGCGTTGTAGTTATTCAGAAAATGCAAAGCTCCCCGTTAATGGCTGAACAGCCCGACTCAGGCCCAGGTTCACATTGGTGCGACATGAGCTCCGACTTTGGAGCATGTCACATCAGAAGTCGCATCCCATTCAGTGCAATGGAACCGTTCTAATAGGAGTGACTTGAGTCGCTATGACTTAGAAAAAGGTTCCTGCACTACTTTTGGTCCGACTTTGTCACGACTTGAATTGAGATATTTCAAAGGAGTCGTTTGCAAGTCGTGCTGAAGTCACGCTGGGATTCGGCTTCAAAGTCGCGGCGATGTGAACCGGGGCTTAGGGTACATTCACGTGGGTTTGAAATCATGCGAGTTCAGGGGCGATTTGAATGATATCTGTGTGGGTTCATGCACAGATGTCTATTGAAATCACCCCCGAAGCCACCAATTTTGGAAATCGGTGCAGCGTCGCACCACTTGGGACAGTTTCATTGCCGGCAATAGGCTGCGATTTGACGTCAAATCGCGCCGATGTGAATGGGGGCTCAATGTTTTTTTGGAGTAGGAAGGGAAGTCTCCATCCCACCTGTACACTATATGAAGCGGAGACTACATGCAGTCCACACAGCGCTGAGAGCTGCTGCATGTCTTAGTGAGGTAAATTGTTCATTTGGACCAGTTTGGTCCAAACTATTTAAACTTCCTTTAGCCCTGGTTTCCACTGGTGCGGCTTTGAAATTGCGCTACTTCAAAGCTGCACATCAGTGCGATTTGCACTGCCGATTTCATTGCGGCCTGGGACTTTGTTTACCAAAGTGTATGCAAGTTGCAATAAAATCAGTAAAAAGTAGGGCAGGACCCTTTTTCATAATCGCTGCGACATGAGTTGTTCCATTGCCGGCAATGGGGTGTGACTTGTCATGCGATTTGGAACTGTCAAATCACATGACAAGTCGCAAACAGGGGCTAAAAACTGGAGATCAGCTTTAAGAGAAGTGCAAGAGTAAAAAAACATTCATACTCATCTAGGTGGATGCAGCATCCGTCCCCTGCTGCCCCTAAGACCAAGAACTGAGCGATCGAAAATCACTGATTGCTCAGTTCTCAGTCTTCACAGAGCAGAGAGTGGTGACTGTCAGTCACTGCTCTGCCCCTTCAGTGCTCACTGGAGCACTGGACTGTGGGGGGGGGGGGGGGCGGAGCAGCTGTCTTAGGCTCTGAGCAGTGTGCTAAGAGCCTCTGCCATCTGGGTGGGTACCGTCTTAAAAGTTGGGATCCTACCAGGGTCTCGACCGGCGGCGTTACATCAGCCCGCTGTCGGCTGAATCTGGGTCACTTGGATCAAGTATGATTCCCTTATTGGTGAGTCATTCACCTATATATAGCAGTGCGCACTTTGTAGGTTTAGTGCCGGTTCACACATATGCGATGCGGGAACCCTGCGAAGCCACTGCAGGTTCCTGCAACACAGTTGACTCGCAGGCAGTTCACACTGCCATATGCAAATCACTGGGGGTGTCAATACCAAGTTAACAACACTCCAGATCAGTTTGCATATCACAGTGTGAACTGTCAATTCGGACAGGAATCGGATCGCATAGGTGTGAACGCCCATGTGATCCGATTCTGGTGCAGACCAAAAAAATAAAAAAAGTCCTGTGCGACTTTGGTCCAAATGTGATGCATATTCATCCATACAATCTGTATGGCTGAATTTGCAACACACAGACATTGCATGTGATTTGCAGAGCAGTGCGGTACGAAACATGAAATTTCTGACATTGCATATTTGTGAACCGGCACTTAAAGTGGAGTTTGCCCCCCCCTCCAAAAATGTAAAAGTCAGCAGCTACCATACTGTACACATACTGTAGCTGCTGACTTTTAATATTAGGACACTTACCTGTCCTGGAGTCCAGCGATGTCGGTGTCGGCACTGCAGCCGCCATTGCCGGTAAGGGAACCCGGCAGTGGAGCCTTTGCGGCTTCACGGGCGGGTCCCTACTGCGCATGCGCGAAGCGTGCTGTGCATTCGGATTGGCTCGGTGGCGGGGGAAGGAGGAGGGGTGGCCAAACTCCCGAGTAACAGTGCCGCAGCTCCGTTTCCCCGGAAGTGGGGAAGGGTACCTGTCAAAAAGAGGTACCCGTTCCCCCCCCCTATCTCTCCCCTGAAAGCTGCCAAATGTGGCACCGGAGGGGGGGGGCAAATGAGCAGAAGTTCCACGTTTGGGTGGAACTCCGCTTTAAGTAATATTCACAAGACCAGCCTTATAAATATAAGACACGACTGATGTTTCCAGAGACGTAAAACAATATGGACACAGTGAACGCAATGCACTGCTGTGTATAGGTGGGAAGGAAGATCTCTGCAGTGTGGAAGCAATACAACCATGGAACCCATCACTCCCCGTTAGAGCTCTCTGCCCTCTGTACTGTCAGTGTGTGTGTGTATGTGTAATTAATGTTCTGGTAATAAGAAGCGTAGTGCAATTATTAGAATATACAACATTCATCCCTGCCGTGGCAGGTGGTGAAGCCTTTTAACCCATTGTATGCCTTACAACAGAACATCATTTCGGAGGATGGACATAAAGGGTTTGGCAGGCACTGTTAAACGAGAAATGTAAATCTCTCATACTAGCAGCTTCCTGCAGCGTTTTACTTGCTGTATAGAATTGTCTCCATGCCTGTCAAGTGACCTCCTTTCATTTCTGAGGTTCACGTTTTTTTTTTTTTTCCATAGTAGTTTAAACAACCCGTCCGCTGGCACTGAGTAAAAAGTATGTGTTCCCTGGATGTTAACGGTTTACAGTGAGTGCGTGTTTTTGTCTCCCTCTTAAAGGGAAGCAAATGTGATTCTATATATATATATATAGTGTGTTGGCTATTGGTGTGCGCAGATGTAAGATAATGCATAATCACTAGTGGGTAAGATGGCTGAGTACAGCGGAGTGTAATTCATTTATTCTGGTATGGCTGTATGCAATTTATAACTGTATTTTTTTTTTCCCCTTTTTGTTTTTGAAGTGAGTCTGTTCTAGTGTAACATGTCACTGACAAAAAAAAAAGTATAAAAGGATAAAATATAAATAAAATATTAATTTATTCTACTTTCTTGGCTCTTTGCATTTTTTTTTGTAGCCTAGTATATGCAGCAGCAACATTAGAACTAGAGATCGACCGATTATCGGCAACACCGATATATCGGGGGCCAATATGTACTTTCCCCGATATATCAGAATCAGCCTTTTGGTTTGCCGATATTACTGATATTTAGGGACAGTGCTGTACTGGGGTGATGGCTGCAGCTAGAGGCATCACCCCGGTACCGGCGTCCATAGCCGACGGTTGGCTGACTTGTAATGACAACCGATGCGGCTGAGAAGCCGCTAAGCTGTCATTACAAGGAGCGGGAGGGGACGTCCAGCCGCCTTCTGCGGTTCGCCCCGGGTCTCCCGCCCCACCGGGAGACCCGGGCATCCTACCTCCACTGCCGCCCAAGAGAAGACCCGGGTCTCCGGAAGTGACGTCATGACATCACTTCCGGGTACTTGGCTCCAAATTAAAAAAACTGACCGCATTCAAAACATCCAAACTTGGCGTTTTGAATGCTTTTCGGTGCTGAGGAGGGGTTTGGGGTCTTTTAGTCCCCCAGATCCCTCCACAAGGAGTACCTGCAAAAAAAAGAAGAAAAAAATTTTTTTTTTACATGTGTGAAAATATTGGCAGATATCGATATCCGATGACCAAAGTATCGGTATCGGCAATAAAAAAACGATATCAGTCGATCACTAATTAGAACTTCAGACACCTTTTCTTGGTTTGGATAGAGCAGAGAAGGGTTGTAACCCCTGTTTATTTTTATCTTGCTGGCGTAGACAATAAAAACGAACTGTATGTTCCCAGCACACCATGAATCCGGAATTAATAGTCTGCGAGTTTATTTAAAGTTGAACTCCAGGAATTATTTGTCATATTGCATACTTACATTCCTCCAGCTTGTCACATATACTCCTGAGGAACCTGGAAATCACTGTAGTCATCACTACTGCTGCGAAGAGGGTTGAATGATGCTGGCCATCAGACTGAGGTCATCTTGCGGCACAAAAAAAAAAAATATATATATATATATATTATAGTATCTCACAAAAGTGAGTACACCCCTCACATTTTTGTAAATATTTTATTATATCTTTTCATGTGACAACACTGAAGAAATGACACTTTGCTACAATGTAAAGTAGTGAGTGTACAGCTTGTATAACAGTGTAAATTTGCTGTCCCCTCAAAATAACTCAACACACAGCCATTAATGTCTAAACTGCTGGCAACAAAAGTGAGTACACCCCTAAGTGAAAATCTCCAAATTGGGTCCAAAGTGTCAATGCAGGAGGGACCAGCCATTCACAGGACTGATTCTGTCATATGAGGGGCGTTTTATGAAATCGGTGCGCCTGTGTGCAAAATCATGGTTGGGCCGGCTGCTTAATTAAAAAAAGAAAAAAAAAAAAGGGGTGTCGTTAGTGTGGCACAGTGAAGAGTAAGCAATGGTGTTCATTGTGCCAGGGTGTTGCTAGGATTGTAAGGGACCTGGAGCACCTTTGGGCACAACAAGTAGAAGAATGATGTGGTTCACGTAGGATGCCATGGTGAACAGTGGGTGTGGCCAAAATATGTTAATGGTGGGAGGGACTTAAAGGGGTGGTTAAACAAAACAGAACATGCAAGAGTCCCACAGACACATACAGTATCTCACAAAAGTGAGTACATCCCTCACATTTTTGTAAATATTTTATTCTATCTTTTCATGTGACAACACTGAAGTAATTACACTTTGCTACAATGTAAAGTAGTGAGTGTACAGCTTGTATAACAGTGTAAATTTTCTGTCCCCCTCAAAATAACTCAACACACAGCCATTAATGTCTAAACCGCTGGCAACAAAAGTGAGTACACCCCTAAGTGTAAATGTCCAAATTGGGCCCAAAATGTTAATATTTTGTGTGACCGCCATTATTTTCCAGCACTGCCTTAACCCTCTTGGGCATGGAGTTCACCAGAGCTTCACAGGTTGCCACTGGAGTTCTCTTCCACTCCTCCATGGGGACATCACAGAGCTGGTGGATGTTAGATACCTTGCACTCCTCCACTTTCCATTTGAGGAGTATGTACATTGGATTTTTTTGTTTATTATTTTTAATAAATTTGCAAAGATTTTAAACTAATGTCTTTCTCCTTGTCATTATGGGGTATTGTTTGTTTGTAGAATTTTGGAATAAGGCTGTAACATAACAAAATGTGGAAAAAGTGAAGCGTTGTGAATAGTTTCCGGATGCACTGTATAAAAGTACTCTGGGGGAATTCTCAGGGTTTAAAGTAGAATTCCAGGTCAATTTTCACTTGAAATAGTTCTATTTGGAACAAGCTGGCCCTATTTTCATTACAACACGGGCTCTGGGCTTGCTGTAGTAGCATTACCTACATACAGTAAGCGGTGCCGTGTTCCAGCAGCAGTACAGACAACTTTCTGTCTGCTGCAGGAATTAAGAGAGTCGGGCTGAGTGATTCATTTAGGAAAAGCCTTGTATTTTTATCAGTGAATACAAGGCTTCTTCTGATTGGCCAAAGGGTAAGTTACAACATAATCTGCTTGCCTCTCCACCTCGGCCTATCAGAGGAAGTCTTGTATTCAAAATACAAGGCATCTGCTGAGTACAGAGAAGCACTCAGCCCAACTCTTTTTTTTTAGTCAGAATTTTTTTTATTAGAAACTGAATATGTAAAAATTAGAAATCAGAAAGCATGGGATAAGTATTATCATATACACCTCATGGTGATACAGAAAGCCAACCAACAAATACATAAAAGGAAGAAGATTGAGTTTGAATATGATTATTCGGCATATATTACAGAGAGAAAAAAAAAAAAAAGGGAAAAAGCAAAAAATGGTCTAAAGATGGGACTTATCCCAGGAGTCATTAAATGAAAGTTTTACTAAATCCCGGAGCCTGCATTCACTATATCTGGTCTCCCACAGTACATGGAAATGCAATTATTTTAGGAAATATAAACTGCTAAATACCTTTTCTTATAAGCAGTATATAGCAGTTATACGTCGGCAGTCAGCCCCGGCCAGGTAAAGTGACGTATATATACGTCACTAGCCTGTCACTTGCTTGGGAGCCAATAGCGGGGCGAGCACGCGCCCGCGGAGGCGCGCTCCCGCCCCGACTCGTTCCCCAGCAAGTCCGTGCGTGTGACCCGATGTCCGCCGGTCACTCTGCGATCGACGGTGCAGAGGGAGAAAGTCAGGCGGCTGATGTAAACAAGCTGCCTGTCATTCTCCCCTGTGTAGAAACAGTGATCATATGGTTCTACTATGTAGGACCGTTGATCATTGTTCCTACACCTCAAGCCACAGCCAAATCACAGTAAGAATCACGCCCCTAGGGACACACACCACCCCTCCCCTCTCAAATAAAGTTAACCCCTTCACTACCAGTGTCATTTTTACAGTAACAGTGCATATGTATAGCACTGATTACTGCAGTAATGTCACTGGTAACCCCAAAAGTGTCAAAAATGTCAGTCAAGGGTTCAATCTGTCCGCCGCAATGTCGCAGTACCCCAAAAAAAAAAAAAAAACGCAGATCGCCGCCATTACGCGTTAAAAAAAAAAAACACCAAAAATTACAGAAATCTCTCCCTTAGTTAGTAAACGCAATAACTTTTGCGCAAACCAATCAAAATACGCTTATTGTGATTTTTTTTTTACCAAACATATGTAGCAGAAAACAAATTGGCCAAAAATGTTAAAAAATTTTGATATTTACATTTTTTTTTGGGGGGGAATTTCATATAAAAAAATGTGAAAAACATTGTTGTTTTTGCAAAATTTACGCCCATTTTTTTTTTTATAGCGCAAAAAGTAAAAATCGCACAGGTGATCAAATACCACTAAAAGAAAGCTCTGTTTGTGGGAAAAAAATGACATCAAATTTGTTTAGGTACAGTGTCGCACGACCGCGCAATTGTCCGTTAAAGTCACGCAGTGAAAAATCGCAAAAAAAACCCTGGTCAGGAAGTGGTTAAAGCTTGTAGGAGGGGTTTTCATTCTCCCCTTGACCGTCCTATGAGAATGCAGGACCCCTGACCCCCTGTCTGGACAGTGCTGAGTGGCCCTGTGCTGATCACATGCACCCTCCCAAGAAAAAGAAAATAAAAACGTCGCTCTAGGAATATACACCAAACTGAGCATGTGCAGCTTGCAGCTAAGGCTCTGTTCTATCAGGAGATGGATTGGGGACTGTGGAAGAAGGGGAGGATCAGAGAAGACATGATCAAACTACCTTTTTACAAAAAGCAGAGGATTAACCCTTAGGTTCCACAGTGAATATAACAAGCAAGCTTTACTGCATGTACAGACTGAATTTTTACTGTTGTGGGCTTAGTAACACTTTAAGGAATACAGGACTCAAACCAACATAATATTTTAAGAAGTAACAGAAGAGAAAATGTCTCAAAATGTGTAAACACACATTAGAAGGAAGAATTAGGAATTAGGAATACATGTAGGCAACCACCAACCATAACCTCCATGTATCCCAAATAGTATGATATAGAGTGACCTGTTCATTGTATTTAAAGTAAAGTAAGATGTAGGGTCATGTAGAGATAGGGGTTTATGAGGGGCAGAACCATAAGTAGACTTATCCCATGGTTCCCACACTTTATAAAACGGGCCAAGATAATCCCCAGCCAGAGCAGGTAAATATTCCATAGCTTGAACCTCCGCTATAGCAATAAGAAGATGGTTTTAAGAAGGGGCCTCTACCGATTTCCAGTGCCCAATTCTTTTAAATTCTGGCAGGAGACAGAAATTTGCCCATACTGCTGCTGATTACTGTATGTCGCTAGTACTGTTACAGTCCATTAGAGCAAACATAGCGACCATATCATTCTGTAATGGATACAACTTGGCGCAAGCGAAATTAAACCCAGAATTCTATTTTAAAGTATTAAACCCTCTATGTAAAGAAACAAGTTCTCTATTTACAGTGCATTCGAAAAGTCTTCACAGTGCTTCACTTTTTCCACATTTTATGTTATAGCCTTTTTTCAAAATGAATTATTTCATTATTTTCCTCAAAATACTACAAACAATACCCCATAGTGACAATGTGAAAGAAGTTTGTTTTAAATCTTTGCAAATTTACTTAAGGCTTCATTCCCATGTCAGCGTAGCGATCGCGGGCAGAATCACCGCGATTCTGCCCGCGATCCGGAAATCATTGCAAATCGCGGGACGCCTGTGCGTTGCCCGTGATTTGCAATAGCACCCCAAACACTGTGCGATGTTGCCGCGATTTGCGCCTGCTGAATCATGGTAACATCGCGCAAAAAAAAATCGCGGGACGCATGACGCCCAGAAAAGGTACAAGAGCTTCTTTGGGGCGTCATGGGTCCCGCGATTTTTTTTGCGCGATGTTACCGCGATTTGACAGGCACAAATTGCGGCAACATCGCACAGCGTTTGGGGTGCTATTGCAAATCACGGGCAACGCACAGGCGTCCCGCGATTTGCAATGATTTCCGGATCGCGGGCAGAATTGCGGTGATTCTGCCCGCGATCGCTATGCTGACATATGAATGAAGCCTTAAAATAAAAAAATCACATGTACAAATGTATTCACAGCCTTTGCCATGACACTCAAAATTGAGCTCAGGTGCATCTTGTTTCCACTGATCCTCCTTTGTTTCTACAACTTGGAGTCCACCTGTGGTAAATTCAGTTGATAGTGGAACCTTATATAGACAGGTGTGTACCTTTCTAAATCATGTCCAATTACCAGTGCATGTCAGAACACAAACTAAGTCATGAGATCCAAGGAATTGTCTGTAGACCTCCAAGACAGGATTGTATCGGGGCACAGATCTGAGGAAGGGTACAGAAAAGCTCCAGGGTTTCTCTGTTGAGAGAGGAGAACCTTCCAGAAGAACAACCATATCTACAGCACTCCACCAATCAGACCTGTATGGTAGAGTGGCCAGACAGAAGCCACTCCTCAATAAAAGGCACATGACCCCCGCCTGGAGTTTGCCAAAAGGCACCTGAAGGACTCTCAGACCATGAGAAACAAAATTCTCTGGTCTGATGAAACAAAGATTGAACTCTTTGGCCTGAATGGCAAGCGTCATGTCTAGAGGAAACCAAGCGCTGCTCATCACCTGACCAATACCATCCCAACAGTGAAGAATGGTGGTGGCAGCATCATGCTGTGGGGATGTTTTTCAGTGGCAGGAACTGGGGAAAGATGAATGCAGCAATGTATAGAGACATCATTGATTAAAACCTGCTCCAGAACAGTCTGGACCTCAGACTGGGGCAAAGGTTCATCTTCCAACAGGACAACAACCCTAAGCACACAGCCAAGATAACAAAGGAGTGGCTACAGGACATCTCTGTGCATGTCCTTAAGCGGCCCAGCCAGAGCCCAGACTTTAACCTGAGTGAACATCGCTGGAGAGAAGTGAAAATGGCTGTGCACCGATGCTCCCCATCCAACCTGATGGAGTTTGAGAGGTTCTGCAAAGAAGAATGAGAGAAACTGCCCAAAAAATAGAATTTTTGTAAGAACTTACCGTAAAATTCTCTGACAGACGCAGCTCTGGAAGGTTTCTTCACTAATGGGCTATGTGCGCCCTCTTCAGGAGTAGCTAGGCAGTGAATGCTTTCACTAGGCACGCCTTTTAGGGGCTGTCCTAACCACATAACCCCAGACACACCTGCTCATAGAATCAGTTTTGTAGCAAAGCAGTGAAGGAGAACACAACCAACCCCAAACATAGAGGGGCAGGAGCTGTGTCTGTCAGAGGACTCAGAGAAAATAATTTTACGGTAAGTTCTTACAAAAATTCTATTTTCTCTTACGTCCTCTGACAGATGCAGCTCTGGAAGGTTTCTTCACTAATGGGACGTCCCATAGGAGTATAGGCATGAGGGGTGGGAAGAACGCAATCAACAACTGTTAACGTTTTAACAAGGCTAAACGTAGCCAACAGGGCTTACCCCAAAACCAAAAATTAACCCCTAAAAGAGAACATTCAGTCTCTTCAGCAAACAGCAGCCTGCAAAACCTTGTGGCCAAATGAAGCAATGCCAGCAAATCAATCTCGTACAATTTTTTTTAAGGAAAATAAAAACTGAGACTGGAGTCTAGACAGGAACCTAGGTCCTACTCCTAAGCTAGGCAGCAAGAAACTGATTCTATGAGCAGGTGTGTCTGGGGTTATGTGGTTAGGACAGCCCCTAAAAGGCATGCCTAGTGAAAGCTTTCACTGCCTAGCTACTCCTGAAGAGGGCGCACATAACCCATTAGTGAAGAAACCTTTCAGAGCTGCGTCTGTCAGAGGACGTAAGAGAAATAGATGTGTCAAGCTAGTAGCATCATACTGAAAAAGACTTGAGGCTGTAATTGGTGCCAAAGGCGCTTCAACAAAGTATTGAGCAAAGGCTGTGAATACTTTCTATTTGTTTTTTTTTTTTAAATAAATTTGCAAAGGTTTCAAACAAACTTCTTTCATGTTGTCAATATGGAGTATGGTTTGTGGAATTTTGAAGAAAATAATACATTTAATCAATTTTGGATTAAGGCTGTAACATAACAAAATGTGGAAAAAGTGAAGCACTGTGAATACTTTCCGGATGTACTGTACATTAAGAAGGTTTGAATTACCTTAATTACTTGAGCACACCTTCCAGGTGCAGCACTGCCCCCTAACTTCCAATCGAGAAGCGCGCAACCTCTCTCTACTACAGGCCTGTGGGCAGGACTACATCTCCCATCACCACCATCACCAAAGCAGGGGCAATTGCAACCGGGTCCCATGTCCAGGGGGCCTGTGCGGCTCCCCCGTACACCTGGATAGGGGGGGGGGGGGTTTGCAGGGGCAGCATGTAGAGAAATCACTGTCCTCCTTTTTCCTCCTGTAGCTGCAGGAGGAAAATGAAGGAGATTGGTTCCTCTGTATGCTGCCCCCGCCACTCCTCCTATCCAGTTCACTTGTGTTCTGCTGTCTCTGGGCCCCTGTGTGCTCCCCTGGTCCCCCCCCCCCCCCCACTGTGCTACCTTCCCTCTCCTGCCGGCTGCTGCAGGGGATGTGTCACAATAGAGAACCAGGAAGGGGTCAGTAAATATGTAATTTACCAGCTCCTTCCTTTTCTGAACGGACAGAGTCATAGTCAGTGACGTTGTAAAAAAAAAAAAATAATAAAGTAAAATGATAAATAATAATACAATTAAAATACCAAAAAATAAAAACTACTGACATCAGTGGGTGAACTTCCAGGATTGCAAAGGCCACACTTGCAACTGGGCCCTGGCATTCCACCACCGTGGGAAGGCCCCAAGATGGTAGGAAAGGGGCCCACTGCAGAACTTGTGAAAGGGTC
The DNA here is from genome assembly GCF_965119305.1 of Pelophylax lessonae. Taxonomy (NCBI): domain Eukaryota; kingdom Metazoa; phylum Chordata; class Amphibia; order Anura; family Ranidae; genus Pelophylax; species Pelophylax lessonae. The sequence goes on along the minus strand of NW_028119485.1, from coordinate 22,222 downwards.
CCGCTGCAGGACTGTAGTAAACGGCCCCGCAACGAGAGTAAAGGGCCCCAGGATCAGTGGGAAGAGCCCCAGGCTTGAAGGGAAGGGCCCCAGCCAGGGGTCCGGGGGGCCCTGCATGGTTTCTTGCACCGGGGCCCTGAAGGTCCTAGTTACGCCTCTGCACCAAAGTGCATGCATAGTGCTAAACTGTCAGTAATAGCAGGTGGGTGGATTGCAGCTCCCATTCAGCTTCAGCACTAGTATGTGGGTGCACTGAGCAGCTGAACGCAGTGTAGTCTTTGGCAGGAGAAGTGCACACACAGCATTGGCTCCACTGAGACAGCACTGGCAATGGAGCCACTGCGAAAAAAACAGAACTGCTGCTAAGGAAATAAACAATTCTAGGTTGAATTAGGGGACTAAAAAATGCATTAGCAAACAAGCTTAAAGTTAAACTAAAGGCAAAACTTTTTTCATTTTGAAAAGAGTAAAAGAGCTTATAATCTCCTGATAGATGGCAAAAAAAAAAACAACGGTGTCCCGATTGGAAGATTTCCCCTCTTCTATTACTGTTCTGGGGACAACTCAAAATTTGGGATTTTCTTTAGCTTTTGAGAACGGTAAACATGACAAATAGAGAGGGGGAATCTCAACTCTATCCAACACTAATAAAAAGTTTTGCTTTTAGTTACACTTTAAATGTAAGTGGTGCTATGTGATGTTCGCTTTTACCAGGGTATAATAACACAAATAAATTGGTTCTAAATTATAAAGGTTTTTCACCTTGCATTCTCCGCATTAAAAAACCTTGCAGTACCTGGCACCCCAACACTTACTTGAGTCCACTATTGATCCAGAGTTGTGCCCAGTTGCAGGTCTTCTCTCCCTCCTCCCGACTCTCATAGGCTTTTCAGCGGGTGTCATTGGCTCCTACTGCTGTCAGTCAAATCCTGTGAGAAGGAAGCAGGGGGGCGGGTCTGAGGCACACTGTGTGTGTCTTTGAATGCACATAACCCAGCTTGGGAGCAAGCGACTTGTTATGGGGGCACACACTGAAGAGGAGGAGAGGAGAGCGCTGGTGGGGGACCCCAGAACAGGATGATCGGGGCTTCTCTGTGCAATAACATTGCACTGAGCAGGTAAGTATGACATTTTTAGTATTTTAATGTAAAAAAAAATAAATAAGGTTACAACAGCTTAAAAGTGATACTAAAGTTCCATTTTTTGGGGGGGTTTTTTAGTTAAAAATAACAAACATATTATACTTACCCACTCTGTGCAGTTGGTTTTGCACAGAGCAGCCTGGACCCTCCTCTCCTCTGGTCTCGCTTCTGCTCTCCTGGCCCCTCCCTCCTGTTGAGTGCCCCCACAGCAAGCAGCTTGCTATGGGGGCACCCGAGCCGAGCCACAGCTTCCTGTGTCAATTCAGACATGGAACCGTGGCCCGGTCCCACCACCTTACTCTTCTCATTCGCTGAGTGACTTTTACTGACAGCAGCAGGAGCCAATGGCGCCGTGCTGCTGTCTCAACCAATGAGGAGGGAAGTCCCGGGCAGCCGAGACATCCCTGTAACATCGCTGGATCTATTTGGACCTCAGGTAAGTATTAGAGGGGCTGCTGCACACAGAAGGCTTTTTATCTTAATGCAAAGAATGCATTAAGATAACATAAAAACTTCTGCCTTTACAATCACTTTAAGCTAAACATTGCAGAAAAAGCGTTTTTTTTTTTTTTTGGGGGGGGGGGGGGGGCGTGGGGGCAGTAACACTTCCTGCCCAAGGCTATTCTGGCACTCCTCTCCTACATGTAAAAACCATAATTTTGCCAGAAAATTACTCAGAACCCCCCAAACATATATATATATATATATATATATATATATATATATATATATATATATATTTCTCTTTCGTTCATTGACTGACACAGCTCCTGATTCTTTTTAACCATTGGCACGTCCCAAAGCAGTGTTAAACATGAGGGGTGGGAAAACAGCAGAAAACAATTGCCAAGGCTAACCATAGCCAACCAGGTAACATGGAGCTTAACTAATCAGCTGGAGCTCACCTGAAAAAAACAATACACCCTCAAAGAGGACCAGGCCCTCTAAACAGCAGCCTGCAAAACCTTGCCACCAAATAAGCATCCGCAGATGCCAACACATCCACTTTCTAAAACTTCGTAAAAGTGTGCACAGACGACCAGATGGCCGCCTTGCAAACCTGCAACGGAAGGCCCTGGAGGCACTAAGTGCCCAAGTAGAGTGTGCCTTAACAGGGAAAGGAGGAACCTGACCCCTAATTGAATAGGCCTGAATCACTGTCTGATCCATCTAGAAATGGTCGCAGCAGAAGCGGTCAACTCTCTTTGAGGTTAAATCGCAAGTACAAATAGTGAGTCGGACTTCCTAAAAGACTCCATAGCTGCCAGGTACACCCTGATTGCCCGAACCACATCCAGGGAATGCAGAGCAATTTCCTTGGGATGTTTAGGCCTGGGACATAGGTAAGGCAACACAAGGTCTCCATTCAAATGGAAATCAGGGATAACCTTTGGAAGGAACAACGGACAGGAATGAAGAACCACCTAATGCGTCTGCGGCGTCTGCCAGAGGATCCCGACCATGCCACAAACCTCTGTACCTTCCATGGAATGTGTACAGCAGAGGGCTGGAATGATTATTCTGCCTACCTTAGAATGAGGCTACTTCCCAATCCGCCAGGACATTTCTTGTGAACCCATGGTGACTGACATAGGCCACGGCCCTGGCATTGCCCAATTGAATTAATTCCGGACACCCCTGAAGACAAATTGTCCAATGATCCAGACAGTCTGATCGCTCGGAGTTCCAGTACATTGATCGACAGTCTGGACTCTTCCCGAGTCCAGACCCCCTGAGCATAAACATGCAAAGGACACCTTCCCACCCGGACAGGCTGGCATTTGTGGTGTCAACCACCCAGTACAGGGGGAGAAGGATTTCCCTGTTGAAGTGCTGGAGAACGAAGCCACCTCTAGAGACTGGATTCTTGTCCCATTTCACTAGAATCTCTTTTTGGAGAAAAAAACTGTGCAAACAGAATCGCCTCAAAAGGTAGACGCCATCAGGCTCAGCACCCGCATGCAAGCCCGGAGGGATGACCGTCTGCTGGATAAAAGAAGCTGAATTGCCTCCTGCAATTTCTGGAGTTGTTTCAGAGGAAGCAACACTGGCTGAGGCCGAATCCACCCAGATAGTCCAGTTTTGTGGACGGAACCAGAACAGGACTTCTGAAGGATCAGAAGCCAACCAAACTCCCTCAGAGATCGCAGTGTAATCTCCAAGGTGTCCGTCAGAGCAGTCGGAGACTCTGCTTGCAGAAGATGATCATCCAGGTACCCCAGAACCGCGATCCCCCACTGCGGCAACAATGCTAGCACCAGGACCAACACTTTGTGAAGACCCAAGGAGTGGAGGTGAGACCAAAGGTAAATGCCACAAACTGATAATGCTCCTCGCCCACTGCAAAGCGAAGGAAGCGCTGGTGACTAGCACCATATTAGAATGATTAGAATGTGAAGGTAGGCGTCTTTGATGTCGATAGAAGTGAGAAAATCCCCCAGATGTAGGATGCCACTATCATGCGAATGGACTTCATTTGAAACTTCTGTACCTGCACAAAGCAGTTTAGCGCCTTGAGGTCCAGAATTGGACATGCATTGCCTTCCTTCCAGAGAACTGTAAACCGGTTTGAGTAAAACCCCTGAAAACATCATGAAGCTGGAACCGGGACAAGTTTTCGGGAACCGGGACAAGTAACAAGTCTTGCACTGCCCCAAAGTGACCCCGTAAGCGATCTGGGGACAGGTGCTGGTTAGAAGGGAAGAATCTTTTCAGAGGAAAAGACTGAAACTAGATCTTGTAGCCTGACCGAATGACTTCATGGACCCACTTGACCTGTACCAGAGAGGTCTACAGATCCGGAAATCAGTGAAGACGTCCCCCCACCCCAGATACGAGTGAGGGCACATCTTCATGCAGAGGAAGCCTTGTCCACAGGTCTGGAAGAGCCCCTCATGGCTTGCCAGACCTGGTACTCTTGGAACCTCTGGGGTGAGGCCCTGAAGGACTTTTATCCCCAAACAGGGGATCCCCCACAAATGGGAGATCAGATAAGGCCTTCTGAGAAGTCTGGTCCGCAGACCAGCATTGTCAGCCAGAAAAGACGTGGAAGGACCACTGATGATACAGACAGCATAAAATCAAAGGAGCCGCATCCACAGAGGCATCACAGATAAACTGTAGCCCCTAGCTCAACTGATCCGCCATCTCCCCAAAGGCAGCGGGAAGCCGTTTCCCCTCCAGGTCCCAGCGCAAAAAGTTTAGCCCACTTGTCAGAGTTTGTGACACCAGGGCAATAGTAAATACCGGCCTAAGCCGAACCAGCCATAGTGAAACAGAGCCTCCGCTCTCGTATCAATGGCATCTTTAAAGGCCAAGGACTCCTCAACCCGGAATTAAGGTATCTTTATTTAACCTGGAAACCGACGAGTCCACTACAGGTGGGACCGTCCACTTTTTAAGTAGGAAATCCTTTAACCACTTTACCACCGGAGGATTTTGCTGTCTTCTGTCCAGGCCACTTTTTGCGATTCGGCGCTGTGCGACTTCAACTGACAATTGCGTGGTCGTGCGACGCTGTACCCAAACGAAATTTACGTCCTTTTTTTCCCACAAACAGAGCTTTCTTTTGGTGGTATTTGATCACCTGTGCGATTTTTACTTTTTGCGCTATAAACAAAAAAAGGGCGTTTATTTTGAAAAAATAACAATATTTTTAACATTTTTTTATATGAAATTCCCCCCAAAAAAGATGTAAAAACCAATTTTTTTAAAAATTTTTGGCCAATTTGTTTTCTGCTACCTATGTTTGGTAAAAAAAAAAAATCGCAATAAGCGTATTTTGATTGGTTTGCGCAAAAGTTATTGCGTTTACTAACAAAGGGAAAGATTTCTGTCATTTTTGGTGTTTTTTTTTTAACGCGTAATGGCGGCGATCTGCGATTTTTTTTGCGGGACTGCGACATTGCGGCGGACAGATCGGACCCTTGACTGACATTTTTGACACTTTTGGGGGTACCAGTGACATTACTGCAGTAATCAGTGCTATATATATGCACTGTTACTGTAAAAATGACACTGGCAGGGAAGGGGTTAATTTTATTGGAGAGGGAGGAGTTAATGTATGCCTGGTGCTTACTGACGTGTGTGGGGGGAGGTGACTGAGTGAGTCATTGACAGATCGGATGTCCAGCTATGCTGAACACTCCGATCTGTCACTCCCTGTCACTATGGAGATCCGCCCGCTGTGTTTACACACAGCGGGCGGATCTCCAGACTCGATCCCCGGCGATCGGGTAAGAGCAGCGGCGATCGCCGCTGCTCCTCCCCTGGCCCGACTCCCGCTGTGAATGAAAACAGCGGGAGCGAGCCTCCGGCGGCGCGCAAGCGCCGCCCAGAAGGGGGAGTGTCTGACGACGTAGTACTACGTCGTCAGACGATAACGAGCCACTCTGCCGCAGTAATATTACTGTGAGCAGTCGTAAAGTGGTTAAGGATATCGCATAGCAAAACACTTAGGGACCACAAGAGTGCGTTTTGGACAACCCCACTGTTATGTGACAATTTAATTTTTGTCAAAGTAAGCGAGGAAGGGGAGCACCCCCACCACAGTGAAGGATCTGTGGTGCCAAAAGGGACCGGCGCTTCTGACGCAGCATCTCCGCCATGTTTAAAAATGTCACGCTCTGACACAATCAGTGCATCCACCAGCGCCTTCTCATGCAGAGGAGCAGAGGAAACATCCTCATTCCTCACTGTCTGAGCACTCAGGGTGCATGGACGCAGACCCTGTAGGGTGACTCGCGTCCGCGGCGGCCAAAACAGATTCAGGATCTGAAGGACAGAAGAGGCAGGGGAGGGCGTTGGACGCTATATAGTAAGGTCACTCGGAAAAACATAACGATCAGGGGAGGGCCGCCCACTGCGATCCCGCAAGGGAAACGCCGACCCAGGGTCCACGACCACCTACTGGACCTGCTAAAAACAAGGGGGGTCACCCTCAGAGCCCCTCCACAGAAGCCCGCACAATAGGAAATAGCCCCCTTAAAAGAGGCCGTCTGCCGTGATGTGGATGTGCAGGCAGGGTATCCTGATGGTGCTACAGCGCTAAAAAGAAGTAGGTGCCCTCCACAATAATGGCGGCATGGTTGCCATCAAAAATTAAACCGCCCCTACAGCGCCACCCATTCCAAGAGAGGTACCAAGCTCGCTGCATGGCCTAGTAGGCTGCAAGCCGCGGCCTCAATTTGTGTGGAGGCCCAGCTGCAAGTGCACTCATCCCAGCCAGGCTCACGGGGGCCATCTCCCCAACAGGGGCCAACTCGGCCTGAAGACCAACAGTGACCACCAAATTTTTAGAGGGCTGGGGGGGAACTCGGGGGTCCCACTGTCCCAGGAAGGGGCTCATGTCCTAAGTTTTCAGTGAGTTTCTATGCTGAGGATTTCCTTCCCATCACCTTCTGAGCAGCCCATGTGACTACAGAGTGTATACACAGTGGTAAATGACAGCCCACTCCTTCCCTCCTCCTCCTCCATGCCCACTAACCAGCTAAACACAATGAGGGCGGGATATAGATTAATGGTGGCATCACCTCCCTCTTATTCTGCAACACAGGCTGGAGGAGCGTGACACAGCATGTGACTGGCAGAAATCCGCCCACACCATGTTGTCCAAAAATTATAAAGATTTAATTGCAAATATATATTTGTATGCCCGTTTTCAAAACCTTCTTTTTTTTTTTGAACATGTGACCAACAGCGGAGGACTAGAAGCTCCTCCTGCTTATGTTTCCCTGCAGACAGGCTGGGAAAGATATGGGTCATGTGACAGCTGTATATCCGTTAGGAAAAATTTACTTTTGTAAATTCAACAGTGTGTGTTTAGTTTCCCTTTAAGCACACAGAATGTTTGTTCTGGATTGTTTTGAAATAACTTACTATCACATTTCTTGACAGGAAAAGCAACCAGAGATTACACATGGAAACTTCCACTGCAATAGGAATGGAAACTTTGAAGGTGCACTGCCAACTTCACTACTTGGACACAGTAGTTGCCTAAAATCAAAGCAAGCAAGAAGCAGGGCGGATGGCTGTAGCAGGCTTAATTGTACACATAGGTCCATGAGCTTCTATATTTGCCAATCAAATCTGCATCCTTGTTAAAGGACTTCTAATTATGACAGGGGCTATTCTATTGGAACATAGAAACAAAGCTGATAAACTATTGACAGGTTAACCACTTAAGCCCTGGAAGATTTTACCCCCTTCCTGAACAGGGCCTATTTTGCGATTCGGCACTGCGTGATTTTAACGGACAATTGCGTGGTTTTGCGACGCTGTACCCAAATGAAATTGATGTCCTTTTTTTCCCACAAACAGAGCTTTCTTTTGGTGGTATTTGATCACCTGTGCGATTTTTTGATCATGCGCTATAAACAAAAAAAGAGCGACAATTTTGCAAAAATAACAATATTTTTCATATTTTTTTATATGAAATTCCCCCCCCCCCCCCAAAAAAAAATGTAAAAAACTAAATTTTTTAACATTTTAGGCCAATTTGCTCTCTGCTACATATGTTTGGAAAAAAAAAAAAAAAAAAAAAAAATCGCAAAAAGCGTATTTTGATTGGTTTGCGCAAATGTTATTGCGTTTACTAAGGGAAAGATTTTTGTCGTTTTTTTTTTTTAACGAGAAATGGCGGCGATCTGCGATTTTTTTGCGGGACTGCGACATTGTGGTGGACAGATCGGACCCTTGACTGACATTTTTGGGGGTACCAGTGACATTACTACAGTAATCAGTGCTATACATATGCACTGTTACTGTAAAAATGACACTGGCAGGGAAGGGGTTAACTTTATTTGAGAAGGAGGGGTTAAGTGTGTCCCTAGGGGCGTGCTTCTAACTGTGATTGGATGTGGCTGTGTGTGTAACTGCAGAGAAATACGATCCTGCATAGCAGGACCGTATGATCTCTGCTGTTACACAGGGGAGAATGACAGGCGGCTTTGTTTACATTAGCCGCCTGCCTTTCTCCCTCTGTAACCGACGATCGCGAGTGACCGGCGGACATCGGGTCCGCCGCTCACTCACGCGCGCGGGGATGTGAACGAGCGGGAGCGCGCCTCCAGCGGCGCGCGCTCGCTCCCTAGAGCCTCACAGGTGTAACGCTCCGGCGTTTGTTTAGTGAACTGGATTTGCAGCTGCAGAATTTCCACTCAGTAGTCGTGTAGAGATGTGTTGAATCACCATATCTAACTCTCTAGACTCATCATTGTGGCCCAGCCTGCTTCAGCATGCAAATATACAGACACTCAGATAAGATGTTCCTGGAGTGATAGGTTGTATACGATAGTATAGAGGTGATGTGCTGAAAGGACAGGCGTGAGTAGTCATAGCAATGATAAGCACTCAATAGTAATGTTCAGGAGTGTTAGCAGATGGTGATAGATAGTATGCAGATAGGTTAGCAATCATGTACAAGTAACAGGTGGTAGGGGACAGCAGATGAAGTGTACAGGAGATGCTAACTTAGTGCAAGGATATAGATGGCAGTAGACTCAAGAGCTAGCAATCTATGTAACAGTGCAGATGATAGAAATAGTAATGCATAGATAACAACAGTCTTTAGTATGCAAGAGTAGATAGTGTAAGTTGATAGGAAGGAATCCCCTGTGGGGTACTTATCACTAGTTGGTTTAGAGAGGTGAGGAGTCCAGTAATGAGATAAGGATCAGGTAGCGAGATACAGGATCAGTAGCGAGATACAGGATCAAGTAGCGAGACTAGGATATAGATGGTAGTAGACTCAAGAGCCAGCAATCTATGTAACAGTGCAGATGATAGAAACGATAATGTATAAATAGCAACAGTCTTTAGTATGCAAGAGTAGATAGTGTAAGTTGATAGGAAGGAATCCCCTGCGGGGTACTTATCACTTAGTTGGTTTAGAGAGGTGAGGGGTCCGGTAGTGAGATAAGGATCATGTAGCGAGATACAGGATCAATAGCGAGATACAGGATCAAGTAGCGAGACTCCGGTCTATCCAGATATTGGGGAAATAGCTGGAGGCTTCGGCAGCGTCAGTCAAGGCTGTATAACAGGCGGTAGGATCAGGTAGCGAGATACAGGATCAGATAGTGAGATACAGGATCAGGTAGCGAGATACAAGATCAAGTACCGTCAGGTATGGCTGCATTACAGGTGGCTTGCACGAACGCCTTGTGAGTGGAAGCCAGCGATTGAAATAGCCGCTCAGAGCGGCGCCTAGTGATGACGTCATGCGAGTTAAAGGGACAGGTAGCTATATGCGTTCCACCTACCTGAATGGTTGAACGCAATGCGGAAATAAGAGGCTGGAAGGGTACCGAAGGTACCAGGATCTTACAACAGGCTAGAGACGTAGTACTACGTCGCTTTGCCTGTGAGGGGCTGATTGCCACCGCAAATAGTCGTGCAGCGGTCGGCAAGAGGTTAAGATTCTTTATCGTAAGCATAGAATATTTATATAAACTGGATGTAAATGGCTATAAAACTGAAATCTAGGTATGGATGTTTTTGAATAGTCACTTTTCCCAGGTTGGAGCAATGTAAGAGCCAATTCACATTGCAACACAGAGTGGCTAGAGCAGTTCACCGCTCCGGCCTCTCTGTGTTGCCAGGCTGCGCTAGGGGGTAGTGTGGAGTGCAATTCAGGCCATTAAACGACTCCCTTTTTTTATTCACGAGCTTTATATGTAATGTACAAAACGTACACTTCAATGTCAGGCAGCGCAATTCGGCCTGCATTTTACCACAGGGCTAGGCTGTGTTGTAGTGTGGTCGGGACACATAGGAAACAACTGTTTCCTGTGTGTCCCTGCGACGACAGACTATTTTACTATGCAGTAAAACGTTTGTCATTGCACATAGTGTGAATTGGCCCTAACTATGCACATTCCATACCTGTCCAATCCCTTTGTTAGAGGAAAACCACTGTAGTTGGCCCCCACAACAGTGATCCTCAAGGTCTTCTGGGTTCTGTGCCAAGCGGCTGCCCTGCTGCATGGTAACCACAGGGTTAGCTTGCTCAGCATGGGCACCATTCAGAGAACACCTTGAATTTTTCTCAAAGCATGCAAAACTTTCTCTTATTGGATGAGATGGAGCTTGTGACGTTACCGGCTGCATGTCCATCTTGTCTAATAAGAGAAAGCTTTGCATTATTTAATAAAAATAAATAATAAAAATGCAAGGCATTCTCTTAATGGTACTCGTGCTGAGCGATCAAACCTCTGTGCTTACCATGCAGCAAGGCAGCTGCACAGGACTCAGAAGATATCGAGGATCACTGAAATAGTGGTGGTTCCTACTTTGATTCTCCACTTCTACAGGATCTGCCAGGTACGGAATATGTATACTTAGGTGGTCCAAGCTGAACCAATGTAACTATACAAATAAAAAAAAACCACATACCTGGAATTCAGCTTAACGGGTTGCCGACCGCCGCAAGTACATATACTGCGGCGGTCAGCCCCGGCCAGGCAAAGTGACGTACCCGTACGTCACTAGCCTGGGAGTCAATAGCGGGCGAGCACGCGCCGCCGGAGGCGAGCACGCGTCGCCGGAGGCAAGCGCCCGCCTCGGCTCGCTCAGGGACACCTCCGATGTCCGCCGGTCACTCGCGATCATCCGCTGTGAAGGGAGAAAGGCAGGCGGCTAATGTAAACATTCTCCCCTGTGTAAAAGCACTGATCTAACGGTCCTGCTATGTAGGACCGTTGATCTGTGCTGTTACAAACACAGCCACATCCCTGCAAAGTAAGAAGCACGCCCCTAGGGACACACATAGTCATTGCATCTCTAATAAAGTTAACCCCTTTCCTGCCAGTGTCATTTTTACAGTAACAGTGCATATTTATAGCACCGATTACTGTAGTAATGTCACTGGTACCCCCAAAAGTGTCAAAAATGTCAGTCAAGGGTCCGATCTGTCCGCCGCAATGTTGCAGTCCCGCAAAAAAGAAAAAAATTGCAGATCGCCGCCATTACTTGTTAAAAAAAAAAAAACACCAAAAATGACAGAAATCTTTCCCTTAGTTAGTAAACGCAATACCTTTTGCGCAAACCAATCAAAATACGCTTATTGTGATTTTTTTTACCAAACATATGTAGCAGTAAACAAATTGGCCAAAAATGTAAAAAAAAATTTTGATTTTTACATTTTTTTTTGAGAATTTCATATAAACAAAATGTGAAAAATATTGTTATTTTTGCAAAATTTAAAGACTTAAGATTTACTTGAACAAGTAAAGATGTTCATATATTTGTATAAAAATAGTGAAAAAATTGGATTTTTGACTTACCTTAAAATCAATTTCTTTTGATTCTTCTCAATTTCTTTTAAGTAAATTGACGGGCACAGCTCTCCAGTATTCTGAACCATTGGGTTATATTGCCCCCTACAGGAGTAGGTCACTAGGCAGAAAAAGGAACTTGGCTACACCTATGGGCAGTCCTAGGTGGTATACTCCCCCTCTCTGCTATAGGTCTTCAGTTTTGCAACAAGCAGTTTTAGAAGTAATACAGCTCTATAAAGGGGTGGGTGCTGTGTCCGTCAATGAACTCAGAGAAATGGATTTTATGGTAATTCAAAAATCCCATTTCTCATTCGTTCCTGGACAGACACAGCAGTGCCAAACGTGAGGGGTGGGACAACAAAAATATCCCAAGGCTAAACACAATAGCCAACCAGGTAAACAGGAGCTCAACAAAAAACAACTGGAGCCCAGTTGGGAACACCCCCAAAGAGGGAACAGACCCTCCAAACAGCAGCCTGCAAAACTTTGCAGCCAAAGGAAGCATCGGCAGATGCCAACACATCCACTTTATATGTATCGATGACCAGGTGGCCGCCTTGCAAACCTGCGCCACCGAGGCCTGTGATGGAAGGCCCGAGAAGCACTGAGCACCCGTGTAGAGGGCGCAGTTACAGGGAAAGGAGGAATGTGACCCCTGATTGAATAGGCCTGAGTCACCGTCTGTCTGATCCATCTGAAAATGGTCGCAGAAGAAGCAGACAGCCCTTTTCTAGGCCCGTCCGTAATCACAAACCGCGAGTCTGACCTATGGAAAAGACTCTGTGGCTGCCAAATACACCCGAATCGCCCAAACCACATCCAAGGCATGCAAACCAAATTCCATAGGAAGCTTGGGCCTAGGACACAGGGAAGGCACACTGTCTTCATTCAAATGAAAATCAGAGACTACCTTAGGAAGGAACGACAGACATGGACGAAGAACTACCTTATCTTTGTGGACCACCAAGTAGGGGGTATGACAAGAGAACGCCGCCAGTTCAGACACTGCGAGGAGGTGATAGCCACCAAAAAAGGCCACCTTCTGGGACAGCAATCTCCCAAATATTCTCAAAGGGAGGCTTCTAGAGAGCTGAAAGCACCAAGCTCAGATCCCACAGCAGTAAAGGAGACCGCACCAGTAGAGTCAGATGTCGAACCCCTTGAATAAAGGCACGTGGAGAATATGTGGCCAGGAGTTGCTGAAGGAAGACCGCCAAGGCTGACACCTGGCCCTTGATGGTACTCAAGGCCAATTTCTGCTCAACACCTCATTAAAATAAGGGCAAAACCTGAGCCACTGTAAAAGAATGAGGATGAACACCAATTGACTCACACCACAAAATGTACGCTTTCCACATACGATGGTAGATCTTCCTAGGAGGTAGACTTCCTAGCCCTCAGCAGTGTCGGAATTATTAACCCAGGCAAACATCTATCACTCAGCACCTGGCTTTCAACAGCCAAGCCGTCAAAGCCAGCGACTGTAAAAGCAGGATGGAAGATTGGCCCTTGAGACAGCAGATTCTCCCTAAGAAGCAGTCTCCACAGGATGTCGGTGACCAGCCGCATCAGGTCGTTGTACCAAGACCGGCAAGGCCAGTCTGGGGCCACTAGAATGACTGAAATCCCCTCTGCCTTGATTCTGTGCTTTAGTTGTGACAGAAGCTTGAGAGGAGGGAAGGCATAGATCAGATGATACTAGCCCCACAGGGCCACCAGGGCATCTGCCAGAGGATCCTGTGACCTTGCCACAAACTTTGGTACCTTTCTGTTTGGCCGGAACGCCAACAGATCCATCTCGGGAGTGCCCTACCGGAGACATGATGAAACAGGTCTGGATGAAAGAACCACTCCCCTTGGTCCAACGCCTGAGATCGTCCACCTGCCAGTTTTTCACTCCTGGAATGTGTAGGGTGGAGAGGACCGCAACAAATTCTGCCCACCGGAGAATGCCAGGCTACTTCCAGGTCTGCCAAAACACTCTTTGTTCCGCCCTGGTGATTGACATATGCCACCGCCATGGCATTGTCCGACTGAATCCGCACCAGAAGCCCGCAGAGTTTATCCGTCCAGTGATCCAGGCACGGACCGACCGGTGTTCCAAAACATTAATTGGCAGTCTGGACTCTTCCAGTGTCCAAAAACTCTGAGTGAGCTCAGACCCAGGACACCTCCCCAGCCGGACAGACTGGCATCTATCCAAAACAAGGGGAGAAAGGATTTGCCCTGCCAAAGAGCCAGAGGAGGACCCGCAAGAGAAGGTCATACAGATAGCCCAGTACCGCAATCCCCCGCTGAAGTAACGTCAGAACCAGAGCCAACACTTTTCTGAAGACCTGAGGAGCGGAAGCGAGACCAAAGGTTAACACCACGAACTGAAAACGCGCTTTTCCTTCCACAAACCAGAGGAAGCGCTGGTGTCGGGCACATATTGGAATGTGCAGGTAAGCATCCTTGATGTCAAAAGAGGCAAGAAAACCCCCCTGATGTAGGGATATCACGACCGTGAAATTGGACTTCATTCTGAACTTCTGTACCCACACATAACAGTTCAGGGCCTTGAGGTCCAGAATTGGACGTACCTTGCCCTTTCTTTGGGACCATGAACAGGTATGACTAAAAACCCTGAAACTGTTCCGAGAGCAGAAACGGGAAAAATCACACCCTGAAGCAGCAGGTCTTGTACCACCCCAAAGAGAGCTTGCAATCGGTCCGGGGACAGACGCACATTGAAAGAGAAGAACCTTTCCGGAGGTTAAAAACTAAATTCTATCTTGTACCCAGACAGTATCACTTCGTGGACCCATTTGTCATTTACTGGTTTCCGGGCCCGTGGACCTCTTTGGTAAAGATGCCCCCCCCACTCCAGGCATGGGTGAAGGTGCACCTTCATGCTGAAGGAGCCTTGACTGTGGGTCTAGAGAATTCCGCTCTAGGCTTGCCGGACCAGGGCCGCTTGAGACCTCCTGAGGAGGACTTGAAAGGTTTTGAGCCCTTGTCAGTGGACCCTGAAGGACGAAAAACTTCTTGTGAGCCGAGAAAGAGGGGCCACATCTGGGACAAGGTTCTTGACCCTTTCCAGACTGAGACTCTTGATGATGTCATCCAGGGTAGCTCCAAACAGGCGATCTCCCTGAAAAGGTAAATAATCAGTCAGAGCTTTTTTAGATGTCTGGTCTGCAGACCAGCTCTTGAGCCATAAGCAACACTGCCAAAACAGCCTACAAATCAGGGGAGCCGCATCCAAAGAGGCATCACAGATAAACTGCACCCCCTGGACCAACTGGTCTGCCAATTCAGCAAAGGCATGGGGAAGCTGCTCACCCTCTTGGTCACGGCGCAAAAGTGTAGCCCACTCGGTCAGTTTGCAACACCAGGGCAATTGTGAAGACTGGCCTATGCGCCGAACCAGCAAAACTAAACATATTGTGGGCCACAGCCTCTGTTTTTTTGTCAGCAGGATCTTTAAAAGTCGGCGATTCCTCAACCATAATCATGGTTGCCCTGTTCAACCTGGAAACCGGGGGGGTCCACCCGGTGGAACAGTCCACTTCTTGAGGAGGGACTCCTCAAAGGCGTTTAGGAACCACAAAAGGAACGTTTTGGACGCTTCCACTCTTTTGCAACAAATCTGTCAAAATAGAAGGGAGGAAATACTTTTGCCATGTGAGACGGCTTTTAAATGCCAAAGAGGACAGCCACCTCTGCCACAGCTTCATCCTCCATTTTTAATGTTTCACGCACAGATACAATAAGTGCGTCCACCAGCGCCTTCTCGTGCACAGCCACAGGTGTGGAGGAATCATCCTCACCATCTAATTCCGGGAGCGTGGCCGCAGACTCCGCAGGGTGGGCAACGTCCACGGTGGCTGAGTAAGATTCAGGATCTGCGAAGACCGAAGAGGCAGGGGATGTTTTTTGCTAGCCCACCAACCATCTCCACCCAGGACACAAAAGGCTCCAGGACCGCCTGTTGCCCAGTCCGACAGTTGTAGATCTCGCAGGAAAAATGCTATATAGAAAAAAAAAAAAGGCATTTAAAAAAGGAATAAATGACCAGAGATCCAGGCAGGGAACTAGGTCCTTACTCCTGACTAGGCAGAAAAAAAAACCTGAAGACCTATAGCAGAGAGGGGGAGGATACCACATAGGACTGCCCATAGGCATAGCCAAGTTCTTTTTTCTGCCTAGTGCCCTACTCCTGTAGAGGGCAATATAAACCAATGGTTCAGAATACTGGAGAGCTGTGTCCATCAATAATCCAAAGAGAAAAACAGCTATTAGACTCACACCATACACCTAGCTTAAATGGTCTTTGGTATACACTTACATAGCTGTAAAAGAAGAAGCAATGTACATACCTTTCTGATAGCCCCTTGTATTGAAATGCCTCGGCTTGGTCGCTCCTCTGCCACTGCAAGTATTGGGTGGGTCAAATACTGGTTACCCCTGCCATACACAATGGTTTCTCCCAATGGCTCACATGTCTAATAGTAATATATGAGCCAGCAGGAAGAACGGCAGTTCGGAAGCAGCAGCGATTTAACAAAGGTCAACAAAAACCAAGTATTTTGGCATCTTCTTTTACAGTAATTTAATTGTGTACAAGTGACTCGGTGCTGATGGCAAAAAGCAAAATATAGGGTTGAAATACTGAATGGTCTTAACTGCTAAAAGATTTGCGACTGTCCAGTTAACCTAATGATCCATTCAGCCAAGATGGCATAGCCAGGTCAGTAACTGTGTTGCGTTTGACATAAATAGATAAATATATTAACATGATTTTCCCCTGACTTGCTTTAAAAATAATCTGTTTAGACTTAGAAACAGACTTCAAGTTTGTTTGAGGGGTACTTCTCAAAAATATGCCTTGGTAACAATTACACAGGCTGTGCTCAAACAATGGGATTTTTGATCCAACTGTCAACTGAAATGCAACAATGGTATCTGCCTATTGTTCTGTAACTACGGTAAACAAGTTTGTACTTGGGGAAAACAATAGCTTGGCTTTTTTGACATATGGAACCTATGGCATGTATGACACCATAGTGCCATCCTGAGGTCGAATTGGAGAATGTTTCTCTAATTTAAACAAGTATTGGGAAAGGGACCACACCCATGTGGGAATGGTAAATTTTCCTAAAAAAAAAAAAAAGTCGTTAGGCATAAATGGACAAGGAGGACTCTATAATGACTTAACACCAAGGAAGGTCTTTACCAGCTATACCTGAAAATGCTTTCGTCTGATCTCCAGCAACTGCCAATAGATTAAGCCTGGATCCTCGTTGTCTACGGAGATCGTGAACACACTGTAACCTGTGTTAATACCATCCTCAATATGAGCTCCCCCATTCTTTGTATACACAGAGCTGAAGAAAGTATGTAATCAATTTGCCTTCTCTTTGTCCTCAGTCCCAGTCCATAGATTATTTTGTAAAGGGCCTACATGCTCAGATCTGACCTTTTTACTATTAATATATTTTAAGAATTTTTTGGGGGTTTGTCCTATCTTTTGGAATCTGTCGTTCATTTTAAATTTTTGCGTCCTTGATTTTCTTTTTACATATTCTGTTAAATTCTTTATAACAATTAAACAATGATAGTGTGCCTTCATTTAACATTTTTTTTAAAGCGCTTTTCTTATTATTTATAGCTTTTTTAACTCTGGCCGTGAGCCACATAGGTTTTATTTTTAGCCTTTTAAACTTATTGCCCATGGGAATATACTTTGCAGTGAGTTTGCATACAGTCTTTTGGAAGAATTCCCATTTCTGTTCTGTGTTTATCGATGCCAATATTCCCACCCAGTCTAAGTCTTGGAGAGCAGCCCCCCATCCTTGGAAAATTTGCTCTCTTAAAAAAGTTAAGTGTTTTTATATTTCCTGCCTGCGTTTGTTGCTTACAGCGAACATTAAATTAAATCAAATTATGGTCACTGCTACCCAGATGTTCTTGTACATGAACATTATTAATAAGCTTTGCATGGTTTGAAATTACCAGGTCCAACAGAGCATCATTTCTAGTTGGGGCCTCAATAAACTGTACCATAAAATTGTCTTGTAATAGGTTTTTTAATTTTTGTCCTTTAACAGTTCCAGCAGTGCCATTACACCTAGCAATGTCTGGGTAGTTAAAATCCCCCATTATTATCACTGTCCCCGCCCTTTCTATCTGTGCAAGGAATCAAGTCTCCACCTCCTCATTAATACTGGGAGGTCTATAACAAACCCCAATTATAATCTTTGTAGTATGCACACCCATGTATATTTCCACCCATACTGCTTCAGATTCAGCACACTCTCCATCCACTAGGTCCTCTTTCACCCTCACTTTGAGATCACTTCTCACATCGAGACAGACACCACCACCCTTCCATTTTACCTGATTCTTCCGAAAGGGAGCATAGCCAGGAATAAATATAGCCCAGTCATGTGAAGAATGAAGCCAAGATTCAGCAATACCAATTAAATCATAGTTTTCCTCATGCCTCAGAGCTTCCAACTCACCTATTTTGCTTGGCAGACTTCTGGCATTGGTGAACAAACACTTTAATTCATTGTAACATTTTGCATATTTATTTATTTTGGTACAAATAGAACTATTTCCAATGGTTGTTTATCCTCTGCCACAACTCTCCCCCCATTCCACCCAAGAGGGGCTGACCCCTGTCTGCCCATTATAATCTAATTCACCCTCTGACCTCAATCCTAGTTTAAATACTCCTCCAACCTCCCCATGAACCTCTTTCCCAGCACAACAGACCCCTTTCCATTTTGGTGCAAACCATCTTTAGCATATAGGTTGCACCCCAATAAAAAGTGAGCACAGTGCTCTAAAAACCCAAATCCCTCCTTCTTACACCAGGTCTTTAGCCATGCATTCAGTTCTCGAATATCCCAGTCTTTCCTGTGTTGCGCATGGCACAGGCAATATTTCAGAGAATATCACCTTGGAGGTCATTCCTTCAACTTGCAGCCTAGTTCATTAAATTGGTTCTGAAAGAGCCTCCACCTTCCATATGATCTGTCATTGGTTCCAATGTGGACCAAGACAGCTAGGTCATGCCCAACCCCTCACAGTAATTTATCAACCTGGTCCACCAAATGTCGAACCCTGGCACCAGGGAGACAGAAAACCATTCGGTTGAGGTGATCCTGGCAACAAATTATTATTATTATTATCAGTCCTTCTGATTATAGAATCCCCAATTACCACCAACTGTCAAGGCCTACCTCCCCTCACCACCCCTACTAGACAGGTAACTCTCCCGGCTGTTAGGCATATCAGTGACATCCTTATGGTACACTGATACTCACCTGGAAGCACGTATATAGTCACACTTGAGTGTCTCCAATATAGTCCAATATCTGCAGACCTGTTCATATGTTTTGTTGACAAAAATAGGACTGTGTACTCCCACTGCTGACCAGACGTATGTGAGAATTTTTTGTCTATTGTTTTATATTATGAGATAAAAATATTTTGTTGGTGACCACTGTGTTTTATATGTTGTCTGTTATTACTTTATTAGTTTACATGAGCTATGCCCAGAATAAGAAATCTTTTGAAGAAGCTATATTCATATAGCAAAACATGTTGAGAAATACTGAAATATTTGCTTGAACAACATGTAAAGGAATTCCTTTATATATGTTTTTTAACAATTGTATAAATAAAAATGGATTTTTTTTTTATAAATAGTGTTTTGTGTCCATAGCACCTTAAAAAACCCTATATTTTGTATTTCTGTTTTTTGATTAATCTTCTCAGGGTGCGGTGCGTTGTAACTATTTGTACACACATCTATATATATATTCTTTAATCTATATATATATATATATATATATATATATATATATATATATATATATATATATATATATATATATATATATATATATTCTTTAATCTCCAATGTGAGCTTCCAGAAGGGCAACCCGCTCACATCTGTCGTAGCGGTATCCATCCTGGTGCAGTCTCTCCGTTATTGTATACATATGGCACACTGTGCACTGCACAAAACCTTCAATCTTGCTAGCACACATTTCCCGGTTACAACAATAATACAACTGATAGAGAAATTTCAGATGTTACTTACTGGACTGAAGACTTTGGTTATAATCTCCTGTTTTAAACTCTGGTTTTTAACTCACCACTTGGTCAGAGATCCAGCAAGCTCAGAAAGGAATCCTACAGAAAGTTATATAGGACCTGAAGTACCTGTGACCAATTAACAACTGCCCTTAATTAGTAGTCTGAAGGAAGGAAAGAAAGAAAGGAAAAAAAAAAAGTGTTTTTCTGTGTTTAAAAAAAAAAGGCTGTGAATGGCTGCTCCAGAAAAATATCTGTTACATTCTGCTGACACACAATTTTTGTGGAAGCCCCCAGTGGGACCCACTGCCAATTAGGCAGACACTGACGGAAGTTCCTTTCTTCATTATTAAATACAATAGAACAATTTAATTTTAATTTTCTATTTGATTCAAATGCAACAAACACCTGCAAATGAAGAATATATATATATATATATATATATATATATATATATATATATATATATATATATATAGATAGATAGACAGACACACACACACAAGAAAACACGTTGAAAAAAAGAGTTTTTTCAGTAGGAAAAAAACCATTTAATTTTAAAACATCAACATATTTGTTACAAACATTGTTTCAACTGGTCCAATTCTACAACAAATTAACCATTGTTAAAATTATTTACAACATTTCAGTCTCCTAGCTGATGCTTTAATAAACTCTGCTATATAAATACAGTACTTTGACAAGACAAAATAAGGGGTGTTTGCATTATTTAATAATAAATCTATTACAAAAACCAAAGAGGGTACAGGAGACACAACCATTAAAGTTCTGCTATTCTCTGGTCTCGTTTAAGGAAATCACCGGAAGTCTTTATACTGCTGAATATATTCTACAATATGTACATGTTCTGTTGAAGTGTTCCCATTACCCCATGCAGTACAAGACCGCCATTTTGTGATTTAGACTACTTGGTTTCCACTAAAAGAGCCAAGGATGGATTCTCATATTGGTTCAGTCTAAAAATGACGACCTGCATTGTCTTTTGGCAATGAGAACACATAAGCAGATGATTTACAACAAATGCAGCTACTATATATAACTAATATATGCAACAATGAATACATATGAGCCAGGATCCTGCAGGCCATCCAGTTTGACTCTAACCTTTCCTGAATGACTGCCCTTCAGCTAAGGTGTGCAGTGTATCCAGTTACCCAATATGTTAAAAAAATGAGTCCATTCTGTCCCAGAATGCTTTGTACCGCTAACCTATGCGTCCTGATACTGAGGCTCTCTGCATCCCTATGTGCCTGGCCAATCTGAGCTATAGTTCAAGAGAGAAAACAGTGTAACCTCAACACCTAATGTACGCTTTCACAACACAATTACTGTAAGTGCGTGAAGAAAGAAGGTTTCGTCAGATGGTCTGCATTGCACCACAGCAACCAACCACACCTCACCTTGCAGCAAAGTAAGATATGATCGGTAAATGTGTTGGTAAGGTATATAATTACTTCCCTGTTTCTTGGTTTTTTTTTTCCACTTCACTCTCCTATCATTAGCAGTGCTGACAAGCATGTAGTGAGCTTTTGGCCGAAATTTCAAATAATATATATATACACACACACACACACACACACACACACACACAACTCTGCAAAAGTACATTAGGCCTTCAATAGATTTCCCACAGAAGATAATGATAGTATACAATTGGGTGCATGCTGCCTTAACAAGGGTGGGCTGTGCCTCAGTGAAACGCTGATGTAATAAAGCATCCACATGGTCTTCATCCTCCTCTGATGGAAGTCCTTTGAGTGCCTAATATACCTTTCGCTGTAATATTCCCTTTATCTATAGTACCAAAGCCGAGACGAAGTGCTGATACTGCTTCTTGAGTTAACCATATATAAAATGAACATTTTGGCCAAAAGCTAACCTACTATACATTTTTAGATTAATAGTTAGGAAGACATCTGGTCGTTTTTGATAGTGCTGAAGCCCATGGCTATGTGCCTTGAAGTTTACCTGATTGACAAAAAGGGGTGCATGTGAGGTTAATACTGCTCTATAAATGTGAAGCAGATGGCTCAGTCCTGTCACACAATGGTTTTCTTTGTGCTTCCAGCCTTCGTAAAATTTAAGTCACCTTAGGTTGGCCCTATAAGCCCTGATGGTTGTCAAAAAGATGCACAAGGCTAGCAGAATGGGGAATGGCCACCTTATCAGGACATGCCTGAGCATTGTACAACCTAATAATTATATTCCCTCTTGATATCTAGTCTGCTTTAAAGGAGTTGTAAAGGCAGAAGGTTTTTATCGTAATGCATTCTATGCATCCCCCCCAACCTCCATAGTTTATGCTGTCCCCTTAGGTTGGCCCTATAAGCCCTGATCCTTGTCGAAAAGATGCACAAGGCTTCCAGAATGGGGAATGGCCACCCTATCAGGACATGCCTGAGCATTGTACAACCCAATTATATTCCCTCTTCATATCTAGTCTGCTTTAAAGAAGTTGTAAAGGCAGAAGGTTTTTATCGTAATGCATTCTATGCATCCCCCAAAACCTCCATAGTTTATGCTGGGTTCCTCCCACAGCACTGCTCTCTGCCCAGGCTGTGCACAGTGCAGAGCTTACTGCTATTTTTACAAGGTAACATCTGGGTTTCTAAATGCATTTGGTACACACATACTGGTTTTATATTTTTGTGGCTATAGAGGAATACATTAAACCAAAATGTTTGTGCCTTG
>NW_028119486.1:0-39131 GCF_965119305.1 Pelophylax lessonae | reverse complement strand
GGTTATGTAGAAGGTATAGCTTTGGAAAAATCATCCAGTGACAGTTTGATGGCATAATTTGTGAGCTCCTCTGTATTGCCGCACCCACACTGCATCATCTTGGAAGATAAAAAAAAGTCAAAGTGGAGTGCACAAAAACACTTCACACCTCTTTGCATTCCCCACTCCACCCGATCTCTCCAATTCTTTCAAATATTTTCCAGCTATAATCCCCAGGCATGGTTGGGTATAAACTGTCCAGCAGGAGGACAGCAATTAGAAGAGGCCCGGATAGGGAGAGATGCGGAAGGGGTTATTTAGCAATGAAAACTGGAGTGTAGCATCTGAGACAAAACTGACCAATGCTAGGACAATATGTAGTCCTCCTGATTAGTGTTTACATTCGGGGACACAAGGAAGGTGTTTTGCTGCTCTTAAACTTACACATTGGCAGCTGAGATAAATAGAAACTTTTGAACATTAGTGGCCCTGAGAATGAGGGTGGGTCAGGGGGTGGAGCTTGTGAAGGGGAGTGTAGTGCCATGCCAAATGGTGGGTGTAGCCAAATGGTGGGCGTGGTTAAATAGGGGGAAAACAACCTTTTAACTCCTTACATCACCATCCGAATATTGTACATCCAATACCATTCATATAATTATTCGCTTACAGAAAAGCCAGCATAGATCACATGATCACATCAATGAGGATGGATGAGGACCAGAGTCGCATGACTGAGAGGATACTAAACCTCACAATGGAGATCATCTACCTGCTGACCGGAGAGGTGAGAAGGATTCTGGGAGGTCCTTTGATATCTTATCCCTATTAATAAAACACAGACCTGACCGGAAAGGTGAGGAGGATTCTAACATAGTATTCCCATTGGTTTTCCAATACAGAGATTTCCTCTTCCGAAGTCAGGTGATCATATGACCATCACAGTGCCTCCATCTGACTCCCTAAAACCTGAGAGACACAACATGCAGAAGATTCTAGAAGTCACCAAGAAGATGATGGAGCTGCTGACAGGAGAGGTGAGCGGTGCTGGGAATTCTGGGACATTATCCAGTAACAGACAAGGGATGTGTCTGGATGGTGACTGTATCATTGTGTGTGTCAGGTTCCTATAAGGTGTCAGGATGTCACTGTCTATTTCTCCATGGAGGAGTGGGAGTATTTAGAAGGATACAAGGATCTCTATAAGGATGTCATGATGGAGAATCAGCCGCCCCTCACATCACCGGGTAAGAGGAGACTTTATTGTAAAGGAGAGAGAAGTACGGAGGCTCCACTTACATCCTCCATTATCTGATAAACACTTAGGAAAATTGTATTCAGTCAGTTTGTGTGTTTCCTACAGATGGATCCAGTAATGGGAACCCAGCAGAGAGATGTCCCATTCCTATGTATTCCCGGGATTCCACACAGGAAGGTCACACCATCCCTCGCCATGATCAGGTAGGGGGATTAGAGGTTCTGGACCATAAAGTGTTTGAACATGGCAGTGCTCTCTCCAGCAACTTGGTAGCAGTCTCAGTCAGTGTCAGTGATGATCCCAGGTACCAGGGTGTGTCCTGTATGGTGCCTCTGTCCATCTTAAATGCTCTGGTTAATCTCCTGCCAGTGACCGGATACACACATGCGCACACAGACACACACACCCCTCAGAACATTAATAAATCTGGGATCTTTAGTTGCTCTGGTCAGTCCACAAAGCAAGATTAGTCTGTATGGAACTATCTCTCCCACAATCAGCAGTTCCTTTCAGCATTCTCAACAATTTCCAAAACCTCTTCCTCTGTGTGGTGGGTGGACTTAACAGGCTGCACAAACCTCTGTAATACTAGAGTCCAATTACACCTGTGCCCGTCCCTCTGTAAATAGAAGCAGGGACAGCAGCAGAAATAATGAAACTGCACCTGCCCCTCTCTGCTAGAATTGCTGCCTGAGGCTATACACTCCCACCACCAAAGGTCTTTGGTCCCCGAAGAAACAGCAGGGCCCAGTAAAAGGTAAAAATGTAGCCGCTCTTCTTTGCTAGCATTGCTGACCAGGGCTACAATTAGTCATTTAGTTATTAACAGGTTAAAAAATGCTATGAATAAGTGACTTCTGCATACTAAACTAAAAATTCATACTCCTATAGAGAGATTGCTGCATTGTGCTACCAGTGTCTGTATTCTCGGTGTATGGTCTGTTATTATTCTGTTAATTGGTATGAAACTGGACGCAGATTAGAGTCAGTGTGTATAAGCTACTGTATCTGGAAGACAGGAATCTGGAAGTGTGTGTATGGTTCCCTAGCAAACCAGTTGGCTTAAAAACTAAAGGTGCAGACAAACTACCCTACCTGTCTGTGTGTGGGGGCAGTGGGAAAATGCATATGTCAAGATTCTAGGTTATAGTATAGCTTGTAAGGCATACCCTTACACCAGTTTGTATGCAAGATTTATATCTTCATGTATGTGGCCTGGCTTTGGGTCAAGTTTCCCTTCAGTTGTTGCCAGTGGTATTGCAGGCTGTGATAATGCTTTCACAGCACTTTTTTTTTTTTTTTTTTTTTTTTTTTTTTTTACCTGTTTAGAGTAAGCGCTCTCCTCATTTCTCTTCCACTGACCTCAGTTAGTGAGTCTCTATGGGTGTGCTCCTTCACAATGGTATTTTCTGCTATTCTGTTGGTTTAGGTTGAAGATCTGATGAACATGAAAGTTGAGGATCAAGTAGAAGAGACGTCTGTGAGGGATGATCAGCAATATACGGAGGAGGTTGGAATGACGAGGACATTCAAAGAGGAGGACACTCCTACAGAGATCACCACAGGTAAGCCATAATATATTCTTCTGTTATTTCTGCTGTGTTACTGCACACTGATTGGTCCAGAGTAGGGTGGGAGATAAGTGATGTCATAGGTTGATTATAGTTACCTCCTTGTACTGATACCCATCCTGCACATTAGATCTACTTTTCTCCCAGATAAACACCCTTCTCTGTACTGCAGACACAATTTATTTATTCAGACACGATTTATGTATAGCGATGAGCTGTATCTGGGTCCATTTCAGGGTGGGTTGGACGAACTTTATCGAAGTTCAGATCCTGAATCCAAAAGGCAATGGGGGTTGAATCTTAGAAATCAGTAATGATCATTTTCTATGCTAATAGGCAAGTGATTGTCAAGTTGAAGGGGGGCTGGGCTCTGCCATGGGTAACATGTACCAACAAAAAAAAATGTAACGTTTAATTTGGCCTGGAGCATTGATTGCAATAATGACTGTAGCGCCACCCCCATGAGGGCCGCTAAGAAATGACTGACCCCAAAGTTTGCCCTGACCCTGCAAGCCTCCCGACACCACTGACACCCTGGGTTCGGACATGTTTCAAAGTTAGTAATGCAATCACACAGACACCAAGCTGCGATAAAGTAACCAAGTGTATTTACTGTAAAGTTTTTTAAGTATGCAGTGCATCTGAAAAGTATTCACAGCGCTTCACTTTTTCCACATTTGGTTATGGTATAGCCTTATTCCAAAATTGATTAAATTCATTAATTTCCTCAAAATTCTACAACCAGTACCCCATAATGACCATGTGAAAAGTTTGTTTGAAGTCTTTGCAAATTAATTGAAAATAAAAAACGAAAAAAATCACATGTACATAAGCCTTTGCCATGACACTCAAAATTGAGCTCAGATGCATCTTGTTTCCACTGATCATCTTAGAGATGTTTCTAAAACTTGATTGGAGTCCACCTGTAGAAAAATCAGTTGATTGGACATAGTTTGGAAAGGCACACACCTGTCTATATAAGGTCCCACAGTCAGAGCACAAATCACGCCATGAAGTCCAAGAAATTGTCTGTAGTTAGGATTAGTGATGGACGAACATCGGCCGGGGCAGTTCGCGAACGTCAGCCGCAGATTTTCTCAAATGTCCGCGAACCGCAAGTTCGCGGCGAGCCCCATTGACTTTAATGGGAGGCGAACTTTAAAAACCTTTTATTTTTTTACAGCAAAAAATATATATATTTTTTTTCATAAATCAGCCAGAACTGACAGCAGCCGGTAAATACATGTCAAATACATATAGAGTCCATTCACACATCTGTAAAATGGGTCCGCATCCATTCCACAATTTGGCGGAGCGTTTACAGACCCATTGATTTTCAATTCCAATCTGAAAAATTAGGCATCAACAGGATAAAGAAGTAAGTGTCGGCCAGTACAGGCGCCAAAAATTAGCCCACATGCGTTTACCTGACAGCTAAGAACGTTGTATTCTGTGGCTGAAGGTACATTAGGCATTCACAGGATAAAGAAGTAAGTGTCGCCCATTCCAGGCCCCGAAAATTAGCCCACATGGGTTTACCTGACGGCTAAGAACGTTATATTCTGTGGCTGGAGGTACATTAGACATTCGCAGGATACAGAAGTAAGTGTCGGCCACTATAGGCCCCAAAAATTAGCTCACATGGGTTTACCTGACAGCTACGAACGTTGTGTTCTGTGGCTGAAGGTACATTAGGCATTCACAGGATACGGAAGTAAGTGTCGGCCAGTATAGGCCCCAAAAATTAGCCCACATGGGTTTACCTGACAGCTAAGAGCGTTGTATTCTGTGGCTGCCTGGAGGTACATTAGGCATTGACAGGAAAAATAATTGTCGGGCATGAAAGGCCCCAAAAATTAGGCATTCAATGGACATGAAATGCCTTTTATGCCACTGTATTTACCGAAGACAAGGACCATGAATTGTGGGTGGATGGCGGTCTGGCGGATATTTGTGGCCTGTCATGAGGAATTTAAATGAAACATTGTCTACTGGTCACGTGTTGAATTACTCAGAGATCCATGCCTCATTCATTTTTATAAATGTGAGGTAGTCTACACTGTCATGAGCTAGGCGAGTGTGCTTATCGGTCACGATCCCCCCCTGCTGCGCTGAACGTCCTTTCGGACAGGACACTGGACGGGGGGAAGCCAACAGTTCCATTGCAAATTGTGCAAGCTCTGGCCAGAGGTCAAGCCTGCCCACCCAGTAGTCCAGGGGTTCATCACTCCTCAGGGCCGTTAACCCGATGCAGAGGCGTGACTAGAACCTTCAGGGCCCCGATGCAAGAAACCATGAAGGGCCCCCCAGACCCCTGGACGGGGCCCTTCCCTTCAAGCCCAGGGCTCTTCCCACTAATCCTGGGGCTCTTTACTCTCATTGCACGGCCTTTTATTATGGTCCCGCATCAGGATCCTTTCACAAGTTCTGCAGTGGGCCCCCTTCCTGCAATCTTGGGGCCTCCCCACACTGGTGAAATGCCAGGGCCCGGTCGCAAGTGTGACCTTTGAGATCCTAGAAGTTCACCCACTGGTTTGCTACCGGGCCCCCTGGAGCATGGGGCCCGGTAGCGATTGCAACCCCTGTAGTTACGCCCCTGACCCGATGTAGTCGGGACACCTGTCGGTCTAGGCGTTCCCTGATGCTGGATCCGAAGTACAGCTGTCGATGGGTCGGCTGAAAGAAGGATCTCATATCTGAAGTGACCAACACATCTTCAAACCGCCCTCTTCTTGCAGGCGCTGTTGGATTGCTACCCGCAACTGTCTCTTTGTGGCTGGAAATTCCTCTGCCAGCGCATGCAAAAGCAGAATGCAGCATTTCTCGCAGCAAGGCCTGGAAGTGCTGCATTCTGACTGCCCTCTGTGATGGTGGTAACATTTCCGCCATTTTTTGTTTGTACCGGGGGTCTAAGTACGTTGTCACCAAGTACTGGTCCTTGCCCTTTATGCTTTTTAATACGGGGGTCACCCTTAAAACACTGGAGCATGAAGGCCCCCATTTGCACTAAACTGGAAGCGGTGTAGTGGCCTGGCTCCAGCTCATTATCCAGGTTAATGTCGTCCTTGTTCTCCTCCCCCCACCCCATCCACGGATAACACCAGGGATCCCAAATAGGTTTAAAGCATGCTCTTCTTGCTCCTCATCCGCCCCGGCACCATCCTCTTCCGACTCCTCTTCAGACTCCTGTTGTTGACTTGTCTCAGATGGAGTAGCACCCCCTGGGAATTCATCCAACATTGCGACTTCCTCATCTTCCTGCTTCTCGATGGCTTGATCAATGACACGACGCAATGCACGCTCCAGAAAGAAGGCGTAAGGTACGATGTCACTGATGGCGCTCTGGCCGTGACTGACCAGTTTGGTGATCTCATCAAATGGCCGCAGAAGCCTGCATGATTTGCGCATGAGCCGCCACTGGCGAAGTGAAAAAAACCCAAGCTCCCCCAAGGTAGTCGTTAGGGCACTCCAGCAGAAACGTGCAGTTATCAAGCATATGCAACGTTGAGTTCCATTGCGTCGGGCAGTCACAAATAAGATGCCTGTCGAGCAGGTTGTGTCGCCGCTGCATGCCAGCAAGGCAAGCCATGGCTGTGTAAGATCTTCTGAAATGGCCCGAGATTTTCCTGGCCTGCAGCAAGACGTCCTGGATCCCAGGGTATTTGGCAACAAATCGCTTCACGACCAAGTTCAGGACGTGTGCCATTCATGGCTCGTGTGTTATTTTGCCCTATTTCAATGCGCTCAGCAGATTGGCACCGTTCTCGCACACCACTTTACCAACTGTCAAAGTGAGCGGTGTCAGCCACTGATCTGCCTGTGAACGCAAAGCTGAAAGGAGAGCAGGACCAGTGTGGCTCTTGGCTTCCAGGCACAACAGACGCAGCACAGCATGGCAACGTCTCATCTGGCATGTGGAATAGGTCCTGGGGATCTGGGGCGGCGCAGCGGAAGAGACATAGTTACATAGTTAGATAGTAGGTGAGGTTGAATAAAGACAATAGTCCATCCAGTTCAACCTGTGTAGGTGTGTGTGGCTGTAATCATCTCTCATACCCCTGAATGTTCTGATCCTTGAGATGCACGTCCAATAGTCTTTTGAAAGCCACCATACTACCCGCAGAAACCACCTCTTGTGGTAGAGAATTCCACAATCTTGTAGCCCTAACAGTAAAGAACCCCCCACGTTGCCTGAGGTTAAAATGCTTCTCCTCTAATCGCCCCCGAGTCCGCATGCAATCCCTTCGACTAAACAGCTTTTTTTCTAAGCTGAGATCCCCATTGAGATATTTAAAAATTGCTATCATGTCCCCCCTCAGGCGTCTCTTCTCCAGGGAGAATAAATCAAGCGATTGCAGACGCTCTTCATAATCAAGGTCCTCCAATCCCCTAATTAGTTTAGTTGCCCTTCTCTGGACTCTCTCCAGCTCCAACACATCCCTCCTGAGGACTGGCGACCAGAACTGGACAGAATACTCCAGATGCGGTCGGACCAGAGATTTATAAAGTGGAAGGATTATAGTCTTATCTCTGGAAAACATCCCTTTCTTTATGCATGCTAATATTCTGCTAGCTTTGGCAGCTGCCGCCTGACATTGCATGCTGTTGCCTAATCTATCATCAACCAAGACTCCCAGATCCTTCTCCATTTTTGATTCCTCCAAGGGTTCCCCTCCTAACGTGTAATGTGCTTTTATGCTTCTAGTCCCCAAGTGCAAAACCTTACCCTTCTCTACGTTAAACCTCATTTGCCAAGTCGTTGCCCACTCCGTTATTTTGTCCAGGTCATTCTGTAGGATATCTGCTTCATGCTGTGTGGTTATTGCCCTGCCCAATTTTGTGTCATCTGCAAAAACTGCTATTGTACTACTGACCCCGTCCTCAATGCTGTTTATGAATAATTTGAACAAGGTTGGTCCCAGGACTGAGCCCTGGGTCACCCCGCTTACTACCTCAGACCAGTCTGAGTATGCGCTGTTTATTACCACCCTTTGGACACGCCCTTTTAGCCAGTTCCGTATCCAAAAGCACACCCTGCTGTCGATACCTGCAGACCTTATTTTATAAATTAAGCGCTTGTGGGGAACTGTATCAAACGCCTTAGCGAAATCTAGGTACACCACATCCACTGGTCTGCCCCTATCTAGCTCACAGCTCACCTCCTCGTAGAATGCTAATAGATTGGTTTGACAAGAATGCCCATTTGTAAACCCGTGCTGGTTACTGCTGATGATGTTGTTGTCTTTAGCAAACTCTACGATATAGTCCCTTATCATCCCCTCCAGAAGTTTACATACTATCGATGTCAAACTGACAGGCCTATAATTTCCCGGGACATGCCTCTGACCCTTTTTGAATATCGGAATCACGTTAGCTTTCCTCCAATCTCCTGGTACTTACGTACTGACCTAATACTGTCCGCAAAGATCAGGAACAGTGGTCTGGATATAACCTTACTGAGTTCCTTGAGTACTCTCGGATGCACGCCATCCGGACCTGGTGATTTGTTTGTGTTAAGTTTATCCAGCCTTTCCCTGATTTCACCCTCTGTTAGCCATAGTGGCAAGTCCTGTGTATTACTACTAACTTCCTGTGTATTACTACTAACTTCCTGTGTAAATACTGACGAGAAAAAAGCATTCAGCACGGTTGCTTTTTCAGTGTCCTCTGTAACCATCCTCCCATCATTGTTAATTATGTGTGCAATATGCTCTGCCCTAGTTTTTTTGCTATTGATATACTTAAAGAATTTCTTTGTTTTTTTTTTTACTATCCTCCGCTATTTGTCTCTCAAAGTCTATTTTAGCCATCTTGATTTCGTGTTTACACTTCTTATTTGCCTCCTTGTATTGGTCGAAAGCCAATACTGTGCCTTCTAAATTATATATTTCCTGAAGGCCAATTTTTTTCCCCTAATAAGGTTTTTTTATGCTATGGTTTAGCCAGCCAGGTTTGGCTTTGTCTCTTCTAAATTTATTTCCCATAGGAATGCACTGCAAGATGCCTTTGCTTAATATGTTCCTAAAGCATTCCCATTTTTCCTCTGTGGTCAGGGATCCTAGGGTTCGGTCCCAGTTTACCTTTTCCATCAATGAGAACAATTTTGGAAAGTTTGCCCTTCTGAAGTTAAGGGTTCTTATGTTCCCCACTTGCCTTTTTCTATTGTTATTTACACTAAATGTGATCATCCTGTGATCGCTAGAGCCCAGGTTGTCCTGGACTCCTACCTCCAAGATTATGTCTGGGTCATTGGTGATCAATAGATCCAGGACTGCATTTTCTCTAGTCGGAGAGTCCACCAACTGTGACATGAAGTTGTCCTGTAAGGTTTCCGTGAATAGACGGGCCTTCTGTGAGTGTGTAGTCCCCTCTCCCCAGTCAACGGTAGCAGCGGAAAAGGAGGATTCAGCAGAGGAGGAGAGGGAGGATGGAGGAGGAGGAGAAGAAGAGGCAGGCCTGCATGCAACCTGCATGCACAGTGCACAATACAAATCCACTATAATATGCTTAATAATATTAGAAAGTATATTGTACGTGGATTACGCCCCTATATAGTGCACTGCACACCTATACCAAATACCAGTCCCTTAAAAGGACTTTTGTGGATCTTGACAGCTATTTGTGTCACTGGCAATCTGTCCCTGGTGCACTCAGCAAACCTCTCCCTACACTGACAAAAAGCAGAATGTGAAATGGCCGCCATCTCAGGTCTATTTATAAGGTAGGGGGTATGTCCATGTGCTGAAATGTTTCAATTGGCTGTCCGTTCCACCTGACGGCTGTGTCATGGGTCAAAGTTCTCCCCAATGTAAACTAATATGGCTGCCACAAACAACGCCATGTGTTCGCAAAATCTGTGGGCTCCTAACGAGCAAAGTTCGCCGTGAACCGACCGCCGGGCGAACCGCAAGGCCATCCCTAGTCAGGATTGTATAGAGGCACAGATCTGGGGAACAGTACAGCATTGAAGGTCAAAATGAGCACAGTGGCCACCATCATCTGTAAGTGGAAGAAGTTTGGAACCACCAGGACTCTTCCTAGGCCAAACTGAGCGATTGGTGGGAATAGAGCCTTAGTGAGGGAGGCTACCAAGAACCAGATGGTCACTCTCACAGAGCTCCAGCGTTTCTCTGTGGTGAGAGGAGAACCTTCCAGAAGAACATCCATCTCTACAGAACTTCACCAATCAGGCCTGTATGGTAGAGTGGCCAGATGGAATCCACTCCTCAGTAAAAGGCACATGACGGCCCACCTAGAGTTTGCTAAAAGGCACCTGAAGGACTCTCAGACCATGAGAAACAATATTCTCTGGTCTGATGAAACAAAGATTGAACTCTTTGGCCTGAATGGCAAGTGTCATGTCTGGAGGAAACCAGGCACCGCTCATCACCTGGCCAATAACATCCCTACAGTGAAGCATGATGGTGGCAGCATCATGCTGTGGGGCTGTTTTTCAGCGGTAGGGAACTGGGAGGATAGTCAAGATCCAGGGAAAGATGATTGCAGCAATGTACAGAGACATCTGGATGAAAACTTTGATCTAGAGCGCTCTGGACCTCAGAGTGGGGCGAAGGTTCATCTTCCAACAGGACAACGACCCTAGGCACACAGCCAAGATAACAAAGGAGCGGCTACGGGACAACCCTGTGAATGTCCTTGAGTGGCCCAGCCAGAGCCCAGACTTGAACCCGATTGAACATCTCTGGAGAGATCAATAAGTGTATTGACAATCCCCATCCAACCTGATGAAGGTTGAGAGCTCCTGCAAAGAAGAATGGGAGAAACTGCCCAAAAATAGATGTGCCAAGCTTATGGCATCATACTCAAAAAGACTTGAGGCTGTAATTGGTGCCAATGGTGCTTCAACAAGGTATTGAGCAAAGGGTGTGATACTTCTGTACATGGGATTTATTTTGTTTTTAATTAAATTTGCAAAGATTTCAAACAAACTTCCTTCACATTGTCATTATGGGGTATTGTTTGTAGAATTTTTGAAGAAAATGAATTTAATCCATTTTGGAAAAAGGCTGTAAAATAACAAAATGTGGGAAAAGTGAAGTGCTGTGAATACTTTCTGGATGCACTGTATAGGGCAGTAATAGCTTAGGCAGATATTATTTTCCAGTATAACACTATTACAATTAACACAAAACTGCAATGCATATAAAATTTACATTAAGTTGAAAGAGCGAGGCTATGACCACAGTGTGAAAGGAAGGAGAGTGACCTTTTATATCAAACTGCTCCCCTCAACCCCTGGTGCCACAAGTCTAATAAACTCTGTGACACAAATTTAAAACCAACCAGAAAGGTACCAGTAGAACATTTAGTAAGAGCTCCTCTTAAATGGCTCTAGGCATTGTGCACCGAGTCCTTTGAAGGGGGAGGGGGGGGAGGGTTGAGAAGTCCTTGTGGTGTAGAGCTTCTGTCTTCAGCTAGCGTAACAAGGGCCCAGAAAGAGATTCCTGCATAATTGCTCCAGTGCTGTGTAGCAAGTGCACAGTGTCTCCTTGTTAGAACTAGGGATGAGCTTCGAGTTCTAGTCGAGGCTACGTTAGATTCGAACATCGGTCGTTCGATCGTTCGTCGAAAGACGAACAAATGTGCTTCTTCGCAGGAAATTCGAGTTTCCCATAATGCACTGCACGCGCACCGCATTATGTGATTGGCCAAAGCATGCACCCTGACCTCATGCTTTGGCCAATCAAATGATCTCTGCCATGATTGGACTAAAGGCAGGCTGCCTTTAGCCAATCATGGCTTAGGGGCCAAGTACACGCCCCACACTACATAAAGGCTGCTCGTGCAGCCGCAGTGTGTAGTGTCATTGTGCGGGCGGTCAGACGGGAACAGGCACGTGATTCAAGCAGGGAGAGAGTCATTTTTTTTAGTCAGACAGTGCAGAGAGACATTTCTAGCAGTGTAGGGAGGGTGAGGTTCCTGTGTGAGGTAGGGATAGATTGATTTCTTTACATCATATCAGACAGTATAGCGCCAGTGAGTGAGTAGCAGTGTAGGGAGGACCAAGGTTCCTTTGTGAGGTAGGGAGAGCTTTCTTTCTTAACATCAGAAACCAGTACCAGTATTGTTCATCGGTCAGTTTCTGCAACATTATAAAATATTTATAGAACTGTAGGAATAGAGATCACTGCAGATATCAGCCATCAGCCACAGTAACCTTTGCTCAGTTGTGTATTTTTCTATAGGGGGTCACATACCTGTAGGAATAGAGATCACTACATATATCAGCCACAGTAAACTTTGCTCAGTTGTGGATCTTTCTATAGGGGTCACAGATCATCCATCTATAGGATTATGGATTACATCAGATATCAGTGAGAGTATTGATAATTGGTCACTTGCGTACATCTGTAACCACCACAGCTCATCTATAGGGCTATCAATTACATCATATCAGGTCATTGAGTATCTATTGGTCAGTTGCGTATACCCTATATTGATCTGTATCAACATCATGTCCGAAAGGCCGACAAGGAGAGGCCGACTCTCACAGGCCACGAAAAGAGGGCAAGCAGCCTCTGCGTCCATTGTGAAAAGTGGTGGTCACATTCGACATAGTGCATCCTCTGCAGGCGGGGCATGCCCGTCCTTTATTTCCGGTGCTGCCCGTGCTATTCATCCACAACATGTGGAACAGTTGGTGGAGTGGGTCAATAAGCCACCCTCATCCTTCTCTTCCTCTGACACCCACGCTCCCAGTAGTTTGCCTTCCACCGCAGTTGCCAAAGCGGCCCATTCCACAGACTCCTTCTCCACAGCTACTCCATGAGTTGCCCCACCATCATGCATGGAGGAGTCACCTGAACTATTCGATCATAGCGTCAGTGATATGCTTCTGGAGGAAGCACAGCAATTTGAAAGCTTTGATGTTTCCCAGGTTGATGAAGGGAATAACATGAGCCTACAGAGAGGGGGTGACGATGGACAAGAGACCAGCAGTCATGTTGCCACAGCTGAAGCATATTGCCAAGTTTGCTCCAGTGACGAGGAGGGAGGGGATGATGAGGTCACTGACCGTACTTGGGTGCCTGACAGGATAGAGGACGATGAGGAGAATGCACAACTGGAACGAGGCAGGATGTGCTCCATGGGCCAGCCATGCAGTAGCCAACCTATTGCGTCACAGCACATAGCTCCACAGGTGCAGGGTGCTGCAAAATCCCAGCGGACTCCAAAAAGTTCATTAGTGTGGGCTTTTTTCAGCACCTGTGCAGTAGACTGCAGCGTTGCTGTTTGCAGCATCTGTCTAAAGCAGATCAAGCGTGGACAGAACACCAGCCGCTTGACAAGGCATATGACTACCTATATGACCAAATTAACACAGCGCTTGCATAAAAACATGTTAACTGAACTGTGAATAAAAAGTTGACAAAGTGCACAACGTGTCCCCAAAAAAATATATATGCATATAATAAATGTCCAAAAAATATAATCAATCAGAACATATTCCAAAACAGTGTCCAAATAAGTGGTCAAACCATAAGGTGCAAGGTGCTCCAGTGCAGACATAAAACATTTGTGCTCCAGGTGACTGTGACCCCTCCAGGAACCCTACTCACCAGAACGAATGGATCCTGACTAGGGTCAAGAAAGCCTGTGTATAAGTGAATGATTTTATGCACCAAAACTTCTCCTTAGAAATGGAAAACTAATGTGGATATTCTTGATAAAGGTGGTCCTGAATGGCTCCAAAGGGTAAATACCAAAACAAGAGACCAGGGATAGTGAAGCCCGTTTAAAAAATTTGAATTATATCAGCCAAAAAACATACTCCCAAACGTAATGTAATAGAATGCGAGACAGATCTGCAGAAGCTTCCGGGAACGCCGATATCGGCGTGCGTTCCATGGGCAGCCAAGAAGTGAACCGGAAGTGACGAATCCAAGGTGCCGTACCGGAAATATGTCAACGCGTTTTGCCCTCCCACTTGGGCGTCATCATAGACATCATTTCCTGTACACGGATGCAAATTTATACTGTGTGCTGGGAGCGTACCTCGTATCCGGTGCTCATCCTGCAACAAGTGTATTACGGCATCATATACAGAGAAAAGTCACTTCTTACCAATGATTAAATTCATAAATGTCATGCTATTAAAATTATTTTATTATTTGGGCAATTGATTATTGGTCTTAGTGAATGGAGATAATGGATATCTGACCATTTAAATCAATGCATATTCCGGTATCACTTCATGTTTACATCAAGTAAAACAAACTTTATTCGTTTTTACATACAATTTGCCATATCTATAAAAACTATATATTGTAAGAACAGTTAAAACACCTGACTAAAATAAAAAAATATAAATATATATAAATAAAAATATGTGTGACAAGATCGTGATGGGTGAATATAATAAAATGTGGAGGAATAAATTTTAACCTAGAAATGGTGATGGAATAATACGTTAATATTAATTAATTAGTATCTAATATACGCAAATTCAAATTAATTTAATAGTTTGAACCTAACAGATGTGAGCAAAAATTATAAATATATTAATAATAAATATTAGTGAATGTGAATATTATTAAATATGAAGGAATACATTTTGTACCTAGAAATGGTGATGAAATAATATATTGATATTAAATAATTAATATCTTATATTCGCAAATACAAATTAGTTTGATATATTTAAATATAAAATAAGATATGTGATGTGTAGAAATAGTGTGGACTAAATTAATAACCATGAATAGGTGACCTGTAAAAACAATTTAATATTTTATTAAATTTGAAAACTAAAATTTATTGGCTAAATATAATATATCATAAAATTGTTATATATATATTAATCAATTAAGGAATAAAAATAAAAATTCACCAATTGGAAAGGAAACTATTTAAATCTAAATCTATATTTAACCTCATAGGTTTGAGGGTACGTAAACGGTGGATCCCCTGGGTTTCATTTTGGGGAAATGGACTTTTTTAAGTCAGCCCCCTTTCAGTGTGCCTCCACTCTATCGATCCCACAAAACTACCTGCCATGCAGTCCGTTGGCAACAGCACCTGAAATGGGACCCAGATCAAAACAAGCATACATCACCTTGCTCCTCATCTGCGATCTCTAACCCCACTATACCTCATGCCTTCTCAAATACCAGCATTGAGAGGGATGATGGTATAGCAATGAGTGGCACAGAGAGTTGCTAGCAGTACACCACCGCTTGATTTGAGAAGCAAGCAAATTTCACTACCCCAGTGTTTGAACCTTAAAATACTGTCCCAGCCATCCACATGCTCAGCGTCTTAATGGTAGCTTGGCCAAATTGCTAGCATTACAGTTGCTGCCTCTTCAGCTGGTAGACTCAGCTCCCTTTCACGAAATTGTGGAATGTGCTGCACCACAGTGGCAGGTCCCAAAAAGGCATTACTTTTCACGTAAGGCCATTCCGGCTCTCTATCGTCATGTGGAAGGTAGTGTTTTGGCCTCATTGGACACAGCGGTCAGCAGGAAGGTGCACATTACTGCTGACTCTTGGTCCAGCAGGCATGGACAGGGATGTTACATTTCTTTCACGGCGCACTGGGCAACTCTGCTGGCAGCTGGGAAGGATGCAGGAAAGGGTTCGATCTTGCAGTTGTTTTGCCACCGCGCCTCCAAAAAGCTGTTGCTGGTTCTGCCACATCTGGCTACTCCACCACCACCACCTCCTCCTCCTCCTCCTCCTCTTCCTCCATGTTCTCTTCTGCGCATTTCTCCTCTGCAGCAGCAGTGCTCCCTAAGCGTGCAAGGGACTACGCAAGCAGTCAATCTAAAAGATGCCATGCTGTGCTTCAGTTGGTCTGTCTAGGGGATAGGAATCACACCGGTGCAGAGATTCTGTCAGCTCTGCAAGGACAGGCTCAGAGATGGTTGACGCCACAACAGCTTGAGCCAGGAATGGTTGTATGCGATAATGGCACCAACCTTCTCTCCGCCCTCTGACAGGGACACTTGACACATGTTCCATGCTTGGCACATGTTCTGAATCTGGTGGTGCAGCGTTTCTTGAGCAGATACCCGGGCTTCCAAGATCTCCTGAGGCAGGCCAGGAAAGTCTGTGGCCATTTCCGCCATTCGTTCAATGCCAGTGCTCGCTTATCTGACATTCAACGGGAATTCAACCTGCCCGCCAACTGCCTCATTTGTGACATGCCCACCAGGTGGAACTCAAGTTGGCAATGCTGCAGCGGCTGCACACGCAGCAGAGGGCCATCAATCAGTACCTGTGTGAGTATGGCACAAGGACAGGGTCAGGGGAGCTTGGCTTTTTTTCGCCACGCCAGTGGCTTTTGATTAAGGATGCATGCATCGTCCTGTCACCATTTGAGGAGGCCACTCGGATGGTGAGCCGGGATGATGCATGCATCAGTGACACTATCCCGCTAGTCTACCTGCTGGAGCACACACTGCGTAGAATCATGGACAGGGCACTTGAGGCAGAACAGCGGCAGGAAGAGGAGGACTTCCTTTCCTCACAAGGCCCCCTTTATGCAGATGTCATTCCTGCAGGGCCACAAAACACACAGGAGGAAGAGGAGGAGGAGGATGAGGATTTTGGCAACATGGATGTAGAGGAAGAGGATAGGATACAGCAGTCTTCAAGGGATGGTTTTGATTCCCCAGAGACCCCAAGAATTGTACATGGTTGGGGAGAGGTTGCTCCTACTGACAATGTCATCCTTAGTGACCCAGAGGACTCAGAAGCTCATGCCTCATCCAACTTACGTTGCATGGGCTCCCTTATTCTGCATAGCCTGTGAAAGGGCCTGAGGATTTGTGCTATCAAAGAGAAGGATAATTTACTGGTTGGCAACCCTTCTTGATCCACATCACAAGGGTAAAGTTGCAGAGCTCATCCAGCCTTCGCAGAGGGAGCAGAGGATGAAACATCTTGAGGAGGCCTTGAAAAAAAAAATTGTGTACCGCCTTTCCAGACACTGGGAGGTCAACATTCTCCAGACGTGTTTCTGAGGCATCGTTCAGCCAAAAGAGGAGCGGTGGAGAAGGCAGCCGGCTGACCGATGCCTTTAAACAGTTCTTTTGTCCTTAGCAGCACCCAGGGCTGTTAGTTTTAAGCACCCATCGCCAGCGTCTCCATCATATGGTGCATGATTAGCTAGGCGCAAGAGCAGACTTGGAGACCTTTCCAGCTGCCTATCCACTGGCTTACTGGGTCTTGAGGATGGACCATTGGCCAGAACTTGTTCAATATGCAATGGAGCTACTGGCCTGTTCTGCTTCCAGCGTGCTTTCCGAACGGACGTTCAGTGCCGCTGGAGGTTTTGTGATGGACAAAAGAGTGCGTCTGTCCACAGACTCTGTTGATCAGCTGACTTTCATCAAAATGAACCAGTCCTGGATCAACAAGAGCTATCAGGCCCCTGATGCTGATGTAACAGATTGAATTTGCTAGGGGTCTCCCATCCCTTGAAGACTGCATATGCTGCCTATCCTATTCCTCTACCTTGATTCTGCTAGCTTCCAACAATGTTTTTGGTTTAGGTCACTACCAACCCCCAAGGCCTAATTTTTCTGCACTTGTATGACAGGTGCATACAATTTAAATGTCGTGTGTCATTTTTAACAGCAGGCCCTGTCCCTGTGCCCTGCTAACTGTAAGGGGTTATGGTGTTCAGGCACCAACAACACCAAAAGCCCAATTTTTGGTACTTGTGTAGCACATGCGATTTCAAACTTGCTTGGAATTCTTACCAGCAGGTCCCATTCCTGCACCAAGCAAGATTAACTGAGAGGCCTTGGTTACGGTGTTCAGGCACCACCATCCGCAAAGGCCCAATTTTTGGCACTTGTATAGCACATGCGATTTCAAATTTGTATGGAATTCTTACCAGTGGGTCCCGTTCCTGCACCCAGCAAGAGTAACTGTGAAGGGTTGGTTACAATGTTCAGGCACCAGCACCACCAAAGGCCCAATTTTTGGCACCTGTATGACAGGTACATGCGATTTCATATTTGTGTGGATTTTTTAGCAGCAGGGCCAGTTCCTGCACCCAGCAAGAGTAACTGCGAGGGGTTACAGTGTTCAGGCACCATCAACAAGCAAGGCCCAGTTTTTCTGCACCTGTATGACCAGCACATGTGATTTGAAACTTGTATGTATATTTGTAAATGACATTTTTTGCTTTAGAAATGTCAGTATAGCTGCAGCAGGCTACATACATCATAGAGATGCACTACTTTACAGGCACCCCCCCCCCCCCCCCAAGGCACGAGATTTGAAGGAATTCTTCATTTTTATAGTTTAACTACCTCCCACCCGGGCCATAGTGGATATACGGCCGGGCGGGAGTCTCGTCCTTCTGAATGGACATTCCGGAACGTCCTTCAGAAGGAGAGAGATCGCGCCACCGCGGGCACGCGCAGCGGCACGATCTCGATGTGCCTGTGTCCCTCGGACACAGAGCAACATCATTCTGCAGGAGGGCCCTGTGATTGGCCCTCCTGATCACATGACGGCTGTGTCCAATCACAGCCGTCATGTAATGTAAATAGAGCCGTTGTAACGGCTTCGATCTCTTCTCCTCCTGACAGATCCTGTCAGTGAGGAGAAGAGAAGAGGATCGGTGCTGCTGCGGGGGTGATCAGTGAGTATTTCTAATTACTCACTGATCACAGGGGGGGTCTGTGCTGGTAATCAGAACATTGATTACCAGTGCAGCCCTGGGGGGGGGAGGGGTGCCACTAAGCCACCAGGGATGCCCACCCATGACCACCAGGGGTGCCCACTATGGCCACCAGGGATGGCAAACAGGGCTCAGAGAGCCCCCCAGTGCCCTCCCTATCAGTGTTGCCCACCAATGCCATCTATCAGTGCCGCCCACCAGTGCCCATTATTGCCCACCAGTGCTGCCTATCAGTGCCCATCAGCGCTGCCTATCAGTGCCCACCAATGCTGCATATCAGTGCTATCTATCAGTGCCACATATCAGTGCCCATCAGTGCTGCATATCAGTGCTACCTATCAGTGCCCATCAGTGCTGCATATCAGTGCCACCCCATCAGTGTGTCCTCATCAGTGCATGTCAGTGTGGCATCATCAGTGCTCATCAGTGCAGGAAAAAACATATCTATTTACAAAATTTTATAACCTAAACAAAAAAACTTTTTTTTTTTTTTTTTTTCAAACTTTTCAGTCTTTTTTTATTTGTGCACCAAAAAAGAAAAAACCTGGCGGTGATCAAATACCACCAAAAGAAAGCTCTATTTGTGGGGAAAAAATGACACAAATTTGGTTTAGGTACAGCGTTGCATGACCGCGCAATTGTCATTCAAATTGCAACAGCGCTAAAAGCTGAAAATTGGTCTGGGAAGGAAGGGGGTTTAAGTGCCCAGTATTGAGGTAGTTAACTTAATCCTCATTAAAATCAGTAAATCACTGCTCCTTTAAAAACTATCCTTTTTAAAAACTTTTTTTTCATTGCTACATGTTCCCCAGGTCAGGACCCGGACCCCCCATACACTTTTTTGGGACAATAACTTGCATTGAAGCCTTCAAAAAGGCTGTTTGATTTTCGAGGTTTGAGTCCCGTAGACTTCAATGGGGTTTGTTTGTTCGAACAATATAAAGGTGTCTGCATGCAGTATCTCTAGGGTATATAGAGGGTGGGCTTCTGGCTGATCACCAATCCAGATGATACCAGGCTCAGGGGAATAGGAAGGGACAGGTCCTGAAGCAGGCTCCTGAAGAATATGTGCTCAGATGGAGGCTCTTGGCCGCAGGCTTTGCTGTGATTCGGTGGGATCTGGCTGAGGGTGATAAACGTCACCCGCAACTGTCGCTGAACCGACAGGAAGCTGGTGAGGATGGATGCATCCACACACACACGCCAGATGCTCTCCCACTGCCCAGGCTGCAGTGCCATCCCGTAAGCACCTGAAATGGGACCCAGATCAAAACAAGCATACATCACCTTGCTCCTCATCTGCGATCTCTAACCCCACTATACCTCATGCCTTCTCAAATACCAGCATTGAGAGGGATGATGGTATAGCAATGAGTGGCACAGAGAGTTGCTAGCAGTACACCACCGCTTGATTTGAGAAGCAAGCAAATTTCACTACCCCAGTGTTTGAACCTTAAAATACTGTCCCAGCCATCCACATGCTCAGCGTCTTAATGGTAGCTTGGCCAAATTGCTAGCATTACAGTTGCTGCCTCTTCAGCTGGTAGACTCAGCTCCCTTTCACGAAATTGTGGAATGTGCTGCACCACAGTGGCAGGTCCCAAAAAGGCATTACTTTTCACGTAAGGCCATTCCGGCTCTCTATCGTCATGTGGAAGGTAGTGTTTTGGCCTCATTGGACACAGCGGTCAGCAGGAAGGTGCACATTACTGCTGACTCTTGGTCCAGCAGGCATGGACAGGGATGTTACATTTCTTTCACGGCGCACTGGGCAACTCTGCTGGCAGCTGGGAAGGATGCAGGAAAGGGTTCGATCTTGCAGTTGTTTTGCCACCGCGCCTCCAAAAAGCTGTTGCTGGTTCTGCCACATCTGGCTACTCCACCACCACCACCTCCTCCTCCTCCTCCTCCTCTTCCTCCATGTTCTCTTCTGCGCATTTCTCCTCTGCAGCAGCAGTGCTCCCTAAGCGTGCAAGGGACTACGCAAGCAGTCAATCTAAAAGATGCCATGCTGTGCTTCAGTTGGTCTGTCTAGGGGATAGGAATCACACCGGTGCAGAGATTCTGTCAGCTCTGCAAGGACAGGCTCAGAGATGGTTGACGCCACAACAGCTTGAGCCAGGAATGGTTGTATGCGATAATGGCACCAACCTTCTCTCCGCCCTCTGACAGGGACACTTGACACATGTTCCATGCTTGGCACATGTTCTGAATCTGGTGGTGCAGCGTTTCTTGAGCAGATACCCGGGCTTCCAAGATCTCCTGAGGCAGGCCAGGAAAGTCTGTGGCCATTTCCGCCATTCGTTCAATGCCAGTGCTCGCTTATCTGACATTCAACGGGAATTCAACCTGCCCGCCAACTGCCTCATTTGTGACATGCCCACCAGGTGGAACTCAAGTTGGCAATGCTGCAGCGGCTGCACACGCAGCAGAGGGCCATCAATCAGTACCTGTGTGAGTATGGCACAAGGACAGGGTCAGGGGAGCTTGGCTTTTTTTCGCCACGCCAGTGGCTTTTGATTAAGGATGCATGCATCGTCCTGTCACCATTTGAGGAGGCCACTCGGATGGTGAGCCGGGATGATGCATGCATCAGTGACACTATCCCGCTAGTCTACCTGCTGGAGCACACACTGCGTAGAATCATGGACAGGGCACTTGAGGCAGAACAGCGGCAGGAAGAGGAGGACTTCCTTTCCTCACAAGGCCCCCTTTATGCAGATGTCATTCCTGCAGGGCCACAAAACACACAGGAGGAAGAGGAGGAGGAGGATGAGGATTTTGGCAACATGGATGTAGAGGAAGAGGATAGGATACAGCAGTCTTCAAGGGATGGTTTTGATTCCCCAGAGACCCCAAGAATTGTACATGGTTGGGGAGAGGTTGCTCCTACTGACAATGTCATCCTTAGTGACCCAGAGGACTCAGAAGCTCATGCCTCATCCAACTTACGTTGCATGGGCTCCCTTATTCTGCATAGCCTGTGAAAGGGCCTGAGGATTTGTGCTATCAAAGAGAAGGATAATTTACTGGTTGGCAACCCTTCTTGATCCACATCACAAGGGTAAAGTTGCAGAGCTCATCCAGCCTTCGCAGAGGGAGCAGAGGATGAAACATCTTGAGGAGGCCTTGAAAAAAAAAATTGTGTACCGCCTTTCCAGACACTGGGAGGTCAACATTCTCCAGACGTGTTTCTGAGGCATCGTTCAGCCAAAAGAGGAGCGGTGGAGAAGGCAGCCGGCTGACCGATGCCTTTAAACAGTTCTTTTGTCCTTAGCAGCACCCAGGGCTGTTAGTTTTAAGCACCCATCGCCAGCGTCTCCATCATATGGTGCATGATTAGCTAGGCGCAAGAGCAGACTTGGAGACCTTTCCAGCTGCCTATCCACTGGCTTACTGGGTCTTGAGGATGGACCATTGGCCAGAACTTGTTCAATATGCAATGGAGCTACTGGCCTGTTCTGCTTCCAGCGTGCTTTCCGAACGGACGTTCAGTGCCGCTGGAGGTTTTGTGATGGACAAAAGAGTGCGTCTGTCCACAGACTCTGTTGATCAGCTGACTTTCATCAAAATGAACCAGTCCTGGATCAACAAGAGCTATCAGGCCCCTGATGCTGATGTAACAGATTGAATTTGCTAGGGGTCTCCCATCCCTTGAAGACTGCATATGCTGCCTATCCTATTCCTCTACCTTGATTCTGCTAGCTTCCAACAATGTTTTTGGTTTAGGTCACTACCAACCCCCAAGGCCTAATTTTTCTGCACTTGTATGACAGGTGCATACAATTTAAATGTCGTGTGTCATTTTTAACAGCAGGCCCTGTCCCTGTGCCCTGCTAACTGTAAGGGGTTATGGTGTTCAGGCACCAACAACACCAAAAGCCCAATTTTTGGTACTTGTGTAGCACATGCGATTTCAAACTTGCTTGGAATTCTTACCAGCAGGTCCCATTCCTGCACCAAGCAAGATTAACTGAGAGGCCTTGGTTACGGTGTTCAGGCACCACCATCCGCAAAGGCCCAATTTTTGGCACTTGTATAGCACATGCGATTTCAAATTTGTATGGAATTCTTACCAGTGGGTCCCGTTCCTGCACCCAGCAAGAGTAACTGTGAAGGGTTGGTTACAATGTTCAGGCACCAGCACCACCAAAGGCCCAATTTTTGGCACCTGTATGACAGGTACATGCGATTTCATATTTGTGTGGATTTTTTAGCAGCAGGGCCAGTTCCTGCACCCAGCAAGAGTAACTGCGAGGGGTTACAGTGTTCAGGCACCAT
The DNA here is from genome assembly GCF_965119305.1 of Pelophylax lessonae. Classification (NCBI taxonomy): domain Eukaryota; kingdom Metazoa; phylum Chordata; class Amphibia; order Anura; family Ranidae; genus Pelophylax; species Pelophylax lessonae. The sequence continues at coordinate 16,385 of NW_028119486.1, read as the reverse complement.
CAACAAGCAAGGCCCAGTTTTTCTGCACCTGTATGACCAGCACATGTGATTTGAAACTTGTATGTATATTTGTAAATGACATTTTTTGCTTTAGAAATGTCAGTATAGCTGCAGCAGGCTACATACATCATAGAGATGCACTACTTTACAGGCACCCCCCCCCCCCCCCCAAGGCACGAGATTTGAAGGAATTCTTCATTTTTATAGTTTAACTACCTCCCACCCGGGCCATAGTGGATATACGGCCGGGCGGGAGTCTCGTCCTTCTGAATGGACATTCCGGAACGTCCTTCAGAAGGAGAGAGATCGCGCCACCGCGGGCACGCGCAGCGGCACGATCTCGATGTGCCTGTGTCCCTCGGACACAGAGCAACATCATTCTGCAGGAGGGCCCTGTGATTGGCCCTCCTGATCACATGACGGCTGTGTCCAATCACAGCCGTCATGTAATGTAAATAGAGCCGTTGTAACGGCTTCGATCTCTTCTCCTCCTGACAGATCCTGTCAGTGAGGAGAAGAGAAGAGGATCGGTGCTGCTGCGGGGGTGATCAGTGAGTATTTCTAATTACTCACTGATCACAGGGGGGGTCTGTGCTGGTAATCAGAACATTGATTACCAGTGCAGCCCTGGGGGGGGGAGGGGTGCCACTAAGCCACCAGGGATGCCCACCCATGACCACCAGGGGTGCCCACTATGGCCACCAGGGATGGCAAACAGGGCTCAGAGAGCCCCCCAGTGCCCTCCCTATCAGTGTTGCCCACCAATGCCATCTATCAGTGCCGCCCACCAGTGCCCATTATTGCCCACCAGTGCTGCCTATCAGTGCCCATCAGCGCTGCCTATCAGTGCCCACCAATGCTGCATATCAGTGCTATCTATCAGTGCCACATATCAGTGCCCATCAGTGCTGCATATCAGTGCTACCTATCAGTGCCCATCAGTGCTGCATATCAGTGCCACCCCATCAGTGTGTCCTCATCAGTGCATGTCAGTGTGGCATCATCAGTGCTCATCAGTGCAGGAAAAAACATATCTATTTACAAAATTTTATAACCTAAACAAAAAAACTTTTTTTTTTTTTTTTTTTCAAACTTTTCAGTCTTTTTTTATTTGTGCACCAAAAAAGAAAAAACCTGGCGGTGATCAAATACCACCAAAAGAAAGCTCTATTTGTGGGGAAAAAATGACACAAATTTGGTTTAGGTACAGCGTTGCATGACCGCGCAATTGTCATTCAAATTGCAACAGCGCTAAAAGCTGAAAATTGGTCTGGGAAGGAAGGGGGTTTAAGTGCCCAGTATTGAGGTAGTTAACTTAATCCTCATTAAAATCAGTAAATCACTGCTCCTTTAAAAACTATCCTTTTTAAAAACTTTTTTTTCATTGCTACATGTTCCCCAGGTCAGGACCCGGACCCCCCATACACTTTTTTGGGACAATAACTTGCATTGAAGCCTTCAAAAAGGCTGTTTGATTTTCGAGGTTTGAGTCCCGTAGACTTCAATGGGGTTTGTTTGTTCGAACAATATAAAGGTGTCTGCATGCAGTATCTCTAGGGTATATAGAGGGTGGGCTTCTGGCTGATCACCAATCCAGATGATACCAGGCTCAGGGGAATAGGAAGGGACAGGTCCTGAAGCAGGCTCCTGAAGAATATGTGCTCAGATGGAGGCTCTTGGCCGCAGGCTTTGCTGTGATTCGGTGGGATCTGGCTGAGGGTGATAAACGTCACCCGCAACTGTCGCTGAACCGACAGGAAGCTGGTGAGGATGGATGCATCCACACACACACGCCAGATGCTCTCCCACTGCCCAGGCTGCAGTGCCATCCCGTAATCTTCCGACTATCCGGGGCTCTGCTTGCAGCTGAAGGGCGTGGTCTCAAGAGAGCGACTCCTTCCCAGCACAGGCTATATATCACCTCCCCCAGCATTCTGTTTTCTCCCTCCAGACGACTGGAACTTGTAGTCCACAACGGTCCGAGTCCAGTGTAAACTTGGCTCTTTGGACTACATGTCCCAAGATTCTTTGCTCCTCTCTTAAATCTCACTCTGCATTCGGGATGTGACAATACAGTGTCTAGGCTGAGTACTAGAGGGAACAGCCCCATTGTGGCTGGTGTTATAGTGTGTCCTCCTCCGATGACCCAGGCAATTTAGCCATCACCTGGCTACATGACATAATAACATGATTAAAGTTTTAATGGAGAAAAACGCTATAGAAATATTTCATTAATACAATGTATACAAAGAAAAAGATGCCGTTTTATTTCTGGCTAAATGATGGCTTAAGCCTACAGCTGTTCTCTGGTCCTTTTATTTATACAAGACCCTTTTGGCCCTAGATGAGCATCGGGTAAAGATGTTAATAGGGATCACATGGGGAAAAAAAAGGGTGCCTCCTAAAAATACATACAAGACCCTAAGGCTCGGTTCACACTGAGGCGACTTGTCAGGTGACTTGGTAGTCGCACTCCATTCAGTGCAATTTAACCATTCTAATTGACTTAAAAAAAGGTTCCTGCACTACTTGGGGGCAACTTCAGAGCGCTGTGCATTGACTTCTATTGAAGAAGTAGTTTGCAAGCTGCGCTAAAGTCGCGCTCTGCGGAGCAGCTTCAAAGTTGGACGACTTTGAAGCCACCTCAGTGTGAACCGAACCTTATCTGAACATGCAGCCTGGCAGGAAAGCAGGGAGAAGCGTGTGCCCCTCCCTTTCCCCCTTCTGAACAATACCTGGCCACATGCACTCAAAATGGGTGGGGGGATTACTTTGTGTGAGTGCCCGTACCTGGCACAAAACCTCATCCTCATGTTGATGAAGACAAGATTCTCTTTCCTACAAACCTGGCCCGCTAGTTTTGGGGGTCTGTGGGAAAAGGCTGATCAGAACCTGGAAGCCCCCTTTTAAAACATGGGGGCCCTCAGTTTCTGCCCCTCATTGTGTTCCAAATGTAGCTTTATGTATTGACATACTTCCCTAGACCCAGTCGGCCAGAACAGTATGGTCACCTTCTGACTTCGCAGCATAAATCTTCAATCGGACACAGAAGTTGAATCCAACACAACTTAAGCTAGCTGTGGTACAGATGGTGATTTTCCAGGCTTATAAAGGGCAAGAAAACAATCCGTTTTTAAGCCCTGTCTGTGAGCAGAAATGACACTAGGGTGGTCTAGGGAGGGTCTAGCTAGGACTGAACTAACTAGCACAACTGTCTTGTTGGGATGAAAAGTAAGGAGTAACATAGGAAACTGAAACACTTCTATTTGCAACCGAAAATTCTTTTTCAAACACCCTCCAGTGCTGCTTGTCACCAGAAGCCTAGGCCTTTGGGCACTTGTTCTATGCTAAAGAGTCTGAAAGTCTGAACTTTGATTCTCTTCGTTATCAGCAGTCATTTGACCTTGTGCCTAGGTTTGTGGTTGCGGAAAGAGCATGCACCTTCCCCGTCCCCAGTGGTTCCTGCTCTTCTGACAAGGCTGTGTAAATGTAGAAGATATCTGCGAGGAGGACCAAAGGTCCTTTTACTATAGAGGGGAAGTCACAGTTGGATGAGACATCCACAGAGTATATCTACCTGTTTCAGATGGAATCTTGATTTTGAGGAACTCACCCTCTTGTATCTGTTGATCGTGTTTTTATATTTTTCCAGGACAGGACATCAAGAAACCCTCAAAGGATCGTCTCACTTTATCTCCGGGTTGTAAAATGGAAGATGAGGATATCACAAGAGTATGTGCAGAAGAAAAGACAATGAGCTCAGCTGTGAATGGTGGACTTCATAGTGTGGATAGACCATCGATTCCCTCTGACTCTGAGCAACCTCATGCTGTAAGAGATGGTGTCAGAAATAAGGGGAAGGAGAAAATTCCTGGTCCAGAATGTTGGGAAAGTTGTAACTATGAATCAAGTCTTACTGTACATCAGTGTTCTCACACTGGTGGGAATCTACATTCCTGTTCTGAATGCAGGAAAAGTTGTTTTAAAAATTTAGATCTCTTCATACATTCCAAATTTCATACAGGCAAGAAGTCGTATTCCTGTCCCAAGTGCAGAAAATGTTTTTCACAATTGTCCCATCTTTACATACATCAGAGGTCCCACATGAGGACAAAGCCATATTCTTGTACTGAGTGTGAGAAATGTTTTTCAAGGAACTCAACCCTTGTCATGCATCAAAGATCTCACACAGGTGAGAAGCCGCATTCCTGTCCTGAGTGTGGGAAGTGTTTTTCAAGGAACTCAACCCTTGTCATACATCAAAGATCTCACACAGGTGAGAAGCTGCATTCCTGTCCTGAGTGTGGGAAGTGTTTTTTACATGTAGCCCAGCTTAACAGACATCAGTGGTTTCACACAGGGGAGAAGCCATATTGCTGTACTGAGTGTGGGAAGTGTTTTTCAGATAAGACTAATCTTTACACACATCAGAGGATTCACACAGGAGAGAAGCCATATTTTTGTCTTGAGTGTGGGAAATGTTTCTCAGAAAAATCAGGCCTTGTTAGACATCAAAGATCTCACACGGGTGAGAAGCCGTATTCTTGTGCTGTGTGTGGGAAATGTTTTAGGCGGCTAACACATCTTAAAAGACATCAGTTGTCTCACACAGGGGAGAAGCCATATTGTTGTCCTGAGTGTGGGAAGTGTTTCTTTGAAAAATCAGGCCTTGTTAAACATCAAAGATCTCACACAGGTGAGAAGCCATATTCCTGTCCTGAGTGTGGGAAATGTTTCTCGATTAAATGGGAACTTGTTAAACATCAAAGAATTCACACAGGTGAGAAGCCGTATTCCTGTGCAGAGTGTGGGAAATGTTTCTCGATTAAATCTGAACTTGTTAGACATCAAAGAATTCACACAGGTGAGAATTCCTGTGCAGAGTGTAGAAAATGTTTTTCAAGGAAATCAGACCTTGTTGTACATCAAAGATCTCACACAGGGGAGAAGCCATATTCTTGTCCTGAGTGTGGGAAATGTGTTTCAACTAAATCAAACCTTGTTGTACATCAAAGATCTCACACAGGGGAGAAGCCATATTCCTGTCCTGAGTGTGGGAAATGTTTCTCACAAAAATCAAGCGTTGTTGTACATCAAAGATCTCACACACGTGAGAAGCTGGATTCCCGCCCTTAGTGGGGGAAATGTTTCTTAAAGAAATGAACATTTGTTATACATCACAGATCTCACTGAGGTAGGAAGCCAAATCCCTTCCCTGAATGAAGAAAATGTTTTTATTGGTGTCCTATCTTCACATTCATCAGAGGTTTTACACATGGAGAAGCAGTGTCCCTGCCCTGAGTGCAGAAATAGATTTTTTTTTTTTTTACAGAAATCAGACCTTGTTATACAATAAAGATCTTACACAGGTGAGAACCGTATTCCTGTCCTGACTGAGAAATCTTATCCACAGAAAACAAAATGTCACACAAAGACCTCACACAGGGAAAGCTTTATTCCTGTCCTGAATGTGAAAATGCTATACATGGAAATCAGACTTTATTATACATCAGAGATCTTACGCAGAGAAGAAGCCATATTTCTGTCTTAAATGTGGGAAATGTTTTCCTAATAACTCCATGGCACACCACACATGGGTTGGCTCTGTCCTCTGCTCAACTTCCTCAGGACCGTATGAATAAATATATAGAATTGAGTCCACCTGATGGGTTTCTTTTTTCATCCTCCTTTCTCCACAAGGAAGTCTTGCCTAGCGCACTAAGTGCCGTTTCACACTACTCCGACTTGTCAGGCGACTTGGTCGCCTGACAAGTCATGCTCCATTCTGTGCAATGGGAACCGTTCTAATAGGAGCGACTCAAGTCGCTCCGACTTGCAAAAAGGTTCCTGCACTACTTTTGGCCGAAGTCGGAGCGACTTGCATTGACTTCCATTATGTGAAGTCAGTGCAAGCCGCGCCGAGGTCGCGGTGCACGGCGACTTGTTCAAGTCGCCCCGAAGTCGTGTCGCCATAGTGTAAACCGACTCTTAATCTGAGGTGGAAAGATTTGGTGATGGGCCTCTAATGTGGTCTCCTGAATAAAAGCTGATTGTGGGGCATTTTAACCAGATAAGTACCCATTTATACTGCCGGGGTGTCCTGCATTGGATATGGCGTCCTATGTGAAGTATGATCATACCTACTACTTGCTGCACTATATGGTATCAGAGTGTGGTCTGCCTTCAGCTGCCTCTCTCCCTGTGCAGTGCCTGTGTTGCTATTTGGGCTGCAACTAACGATTATTTTCATAATTGATTAGTTGGCCGATTATTGTTTCGATTAATCACTTGCCGACCGCTGCCCGACTATATACTGCGGCAGTCAGCCCCCTACAGGCAAAGTGACGTAGGGGTATGTCGCTCGCCCACGCCCCTGCTCGTTCCCTGCCTAGCCACCGCGTGTGACTGCCACGCCCCCTAATAGTTAGAATCACGCCCCTAGGGACACACACAACCCCTTGATCACCCATACTGTTAACCCCTTCCCTGCCAGTGTCCTTTTTACAGTAACAGTGCATATTTATAGCAATGATTACTGTAGTAATGTCACTGGTACCCCCAAAAGTGTCAAAAATGTCAGTCAGGGGTCCGATCCGTCTGCCACAATGTTGCAGTCCCGTAAAAAAAAAAATCGCAGATCGCCGCCATTACTAGTTAAAAAAAAAAAAAAAAAAAAAAAACAATAAAAATGACATAAATATTTCCCGTAGTTAGTAGACGCAATAACTTTTGCGCAAACCAATCAAAGTACGCTTATTGCGTCTCATGCCAACTGGTGGTTCCACCCAGAGGCGAACAATGCCACAGCAGCTTTGGAGGCGGCCCTTCTAACTTCCTTTGAATCACTGCAAAATTTACTTTATCGTTGCTCTACTATGGGTAGACCGAATACTACTATATTATCTGTGACTTTGAGAGTTTTTGCGGCCGCGGACCTGGATGGGTCCCTGTCCTTTGAGATCTATTCTCCTAACGCTCCCCTATGGCATAATCCGAGATTACATTTTCCTTTTGTCGGGATGATGGTCTCCTTTGGGCCAGACATGGAGTAAAATCAATCTGCCATTTATATTTGCACTGTGTTTTTAGGTCAATCCTCCTTCGTTACTTACAGCTGAGACATACGGCGGCCGCGCAATTTGGCCTCCGCAATGTCTTACTGGAATCTACAACACTGGAGAATCTTCTCTCCGATTTATTACATGAGAAGCTGCTCTCTACGTATTACTCTAGGTTACTGCATTCTAAATCTAAGAGATTAATGGCGGTTGAGTCTCAGTGGAGGGAGAACATTCCGGCCCTGTCGGAAGAGGTGTGGCACAATATTCTTCCTGAACAAATTCCAGTAGTTTTTTTCTTCTAGGGATAAAGTTATACAATTGAAGTTTCTATACAGAGTTTACTTTACTCCTACATTTTTGCATAAAGTAGGTAAATTGCTATCTCCTCTATGCTCAAAGTGTGATGTTGCTGAGGGTACTTTTTTCCATATGTTCTGGGAATGTCCGTCTATTCGTAACTTTTGGTCCGCTGTCATAGCTTTTATTGCCAATCTCACCCAGCTACCTAATATTTGTAGCCCCTTTCGCTGTCTATTGTATTGTCTATGTAGATGAGGAAGACGCCCCCGCCCGCACTAAATTGTTCTTACGCCTGACCTTCTATGCTAGGAAGACTATAGCATTACAATGGAAATCTGATATTCCCCCTGACGTTCCATTTTGGATTTCCCTTATTAATCAAGTGCTGCCTCTCTATAAAATGACCTACGAGGCTAGAGGTTTCGTAAAATCTGGTCCCTTTGGGTAGATCCTGACCTCACTACTTCTCCGGTCACAGATTCTACTTAAGAGGTGTCATTGCAGTTTTTCAAATTTTATACGATATGCATGCTCTCCCTGTTGGTCTATCCATCACCCCAGTCCCCCCCCCCCCTTCCGGGTGATTTCTTATTGATCTTTACATGTTCCTTTTGTTCTTATTGTTGCATATGACTTGTATACATTGCGCCCTATGTGGGCATCTGATAAGAGACATTGTTTCTTTTTTCACTGTACTGGAATCGTGTGTTTTTTCTTTTTTTGTTATGTTCAAATAAAATTTACCTTTAAAAAAAAAAAAATATGCTTATTGCAATTGATTTATTTATTAATTTATTTTAAAATATGTAGCAGAAAACAAATTGGCCTAGAGTGTTAAAAAATTTAGATTTTTACTTTTTTTTTTTTTTGAGAATTTCATATATAAAAATTTGAAAAATATTGTTATTTTTTCAAAATTGTCGCACTTTTTTTGGTTATAGCGCAAAAAATAAAAATCGCACAGGTGATCTAATACAACCAAAAGAAAGCTCTGTTTGTGGGGAAAAAAAGGATGTCCATTTAATTTGGGTACAGCGTCGCACGACCACGCAATTGTCCATTAAAGTCACGCAGTGCCGAATCGCAAAATAGGGCCTGGTCATTGAGCAGCCAAATCCTCTGGGGCTTAAGTGGTTAATCAGATACAATTTAAAAAAAAAACTCAAAAAAGTGTGGCATATCATTTTAGTTATGTAAAGTTTAAAAAAAGGACCATTTATTCTTGAATATTTCTATGCAGTGGTAAATACAAATAACCAGCGCTATGATAAGAAAAGATATACCTGTGCTCAAGTCCCAATAGCTTGTACATGTGGACCAAGCCTATTTATAACACTTGTTGTTTTACAAGTTAAATTCATTTTTTTTTTTTTGCTAGAAAATTACTTAGAACCCCCAAACATTATTTATATATTTATTTATATTATATATATTTTTTTTTTTTTAGCAGAGACCCTAGAGAATAAAATGGAGATCGTTGAAATACCGGTCTTACAAACGCAATTTTCTTTGGAAAAAATACACTTTTTTTAATTTAAAAAATAAGAAAACAGTAAAGTTAACCCAATTTATTTCTATATTGTGAAAGATAATGTTACACCGAGTAAATAGATACCCAACATATCATGCTTCAAAATTGCGCACGCTCGTGGCATGGCGACAAACATTGTACTTAAAAATCCCCATATGCTGCACTTTAAAAGTTTCTACAAGTTACCAGTTTAGTTAGGTTCCTTTTACATGGGCGGTGCGCCCGACGGAGTCCGTTTTGTTCAGCGGGGGATCGATCTGCCGAGCAGGCGGATGACAGCTCCATCTCCGCTCTGTGTGCAGAGACGGAACTGTCAGAGCCCGCTCTCCTCAATGGGAGATCGGATGAGAACCGACCACCTGTCCGTTCTCATCTGATCCCATTCGATCCTCCAGACGGATGGAAAATAGGGTTTCCATCCATACAGATTTCACGGATCGGATAGCAGCGGGTGTCAGCGGACATGTCTCAGCTGACATCCGCCGCTGCATGGAGCATCCTAACCGGTCTGCCTGAAAAACTGACAAGTGGATCGGATCGGAAAGACCGTGTGAAAGGGGCCTTACAGAGGAGGTCTAGGGCTCAAATTATTGCTCTTGCTCTAATGATCGCGGCGATACCCGCTGTGTGGTTTGAACACCGTTAACATATGTGGGCGTGACTTGCGTATGCGTTCGCTTCTGCGCCCAAGCTATTTATTTTACCTTTTATTTTTACACAGTCCTTTAAAAAAAAAAAAAAAAAAAATTACATCCCTTGTAATAGAAATAATCATGACAGGACCTCTTTAATGTGAGATCTGGGGTCAAAAACACCTCACATCTACACTAAAAAAGAAAAAAAAAATGGGCTCTTTAAAGCCGTTGCTAGGAAGCGAGGTATGACGTCGCTCTGATCCTCCAAGGCCATAGAGTGGAGTGGGGGCTCGACTTCCTGGCTGAGAGGAGAGCAGATTGGATCGTTTTCCCTGCTACCGATGGCTCTGGTAAGCGGGAAAAACTACCGGGAAGGGGGGGGCACCTCTCGAATCAGCCACTGGGACCACCCTTATAATAAAGCGGACTGCCTACCATTTAAAAAAATGCGGGGTTATGGCTATCTGCTGCCATAACCCCGGTATTTAACATCAAAGTACCAACGTAAATACATGGACCAAGCCTATTTCTGACACATGTTGTTTACAAGTTAAAATCTGTATTTTTAGCTAGAAAACGGAAAATTTATATCAAATACTTACAGTAATTTTCCTTTCCTGATGGACTCCATGGCAGCATACGTATCGGGTTTAGCCCCGCCTCCAAACCTACCCTATAGGACACCACTCCCATAAATGTTTGCACCTGTTCAGCACACGTGTTCTGTAACTATCCTCCACAGAATCTGGGAGGGAACTCCTGCTGCCATGGAGTCCATCAGGAAAGGAAAATTACGGTAAGTATTTGATATAAATTTTCAGTTTTCCTGACAGACTCCATGGCAGCATATGTATTGGGAAATAACTCGCCGTACACAACAGGGTGGGCAGGTGCTGAACAAAAGTTTAATTTACTCTGTCAACTGACAAGACTTGTAAACCAAAATTAACAGAAGAAAGAGCCGCTCGCTCAACACAATAGTGGGACAAAAAGATATTAATGGAAGACCACGATGCTGCTCTACAGATAACATCAGGAGCGACGTGTCTGGAGACTGCCCAAGAAGTGGAAACACTCCTAGTCGAGTGAGCCGTAACCGCCACTGGAGGGGTCAAGCCCTTTGCCCTGTAAGCCCATTGGATGGCCTGAATGATCCAGGAGGAGATTGATCTTGGAGAAGCTCTTGAGCCTTTATTTTTGCCATGAAAGGCGACAAAAAGGTATTCCGACTTTCGGAAGGGAGATGTGGCATCCAGATATTTTTTGATGCAGCTACCTATGTCCAGTGGGTGGACCGGAGAGCCTTCCTCCTGTCTGAAGGTAGGCAACACAATCTCAGCATTCTCATGAAAGACAGAAGTAACTTTCGGTCTTGCATCCAACATGGGAATGAGTACCACTCTGTCAGGAAAAAAGGTAAAAAAAGGCTCTTGTGCCCCCAGGGCCCCAATTTCAGATACTCTTTTTGCCGAAGTCACAGCTACTAGGAAGACTGTCACTAGAGTCAGCTCTCTGATAGTAAGAGACTCAGACATATCCTGAATACGATGTGCTAAGAAATCCAGCACCAAAGGAAGATCCCATTTGAGGAATCTTTGCTTTCTCTGAGGCCTGATTCTAACTGCTCCCTTAAAGAACTGGCATACCAAGGTATGACTAGCTCAGGAAATACCCATGAAGGCAGAAATAGCTGACACTTGGACTCTGAGAGAGCTCACTGAAAGAGGGAGATCCAAACTGGATTGTAGGAAACTCAGAATATCCTGGATTTTAATGGAAGACTGAGGATCAGGTCTTGCAGCCAGCTGTGAGGAAAATCTTGCCCAAATCCTTTGTTAAACCTTATTTATGGAGTCTCTTCTGGCACTCAGGAGCATAGAAATTGCCTCTTCGGGACAACCTAACGTTTGCAACCTTCTCCTCTCAACATCCACACTCTCAAGTGTAGCCAAGCAGGGCATGGATGGAACACAGACCCCTGGGATAGCAGATCCAGTCTGATGGGCAGCGGAATTGGATCTTGAACTCTGAGAAGTGTCAGAAGGGAGAACCATGGCCTGTTGGGCCAGAAAGGAATCACCGCCACTATCTCCACCGCCTCCGACCTGAGTCTCCGAAAAAATTGCAGTATTATCGGCACTGGTGGGAAGGCATACGCTCTGTGGAACCTCCATTGATCCGAGAGAGCATCCACCCCGAAAGCTTGGGGATCCCTGAACCTTGTGTAATATTTCCGTAACTTGTGGTTGCAGGGGGGAGGCGAAGAGGTCAACCTCTGGATGGAACCCCAACGACAGAATCCAGCTGAATACTGCTCTACACGGGACAGAAAATCGGCTTGGACATTTTGGATTCCTGGAACGTAGACTGCCGACAGATCTGATAGATTCTTCTGTGCCCAGGACATGATAGGCTCCACTTCTCTCAGTAAGGACCAGCTGCCTGTTCCCCACAGCCGTCTCACATAAGCAACTGCTTAGTGTTGTCCAGTCTGAGCATTGCTGGTAGACCCCTTGTCAGATGGAAGAACGCTTGCAGCGCTTGAAATGCTGCCTGAAGTTCCAGGACATTGGAAACTATCCCTTGAGTGGGGAAGCTCCACTTGCCTTGAGCCATTTCAGTGAGACAGTGGGCGCCCCAGCCTATATTGCTGGCGTCTTAAGTCACTACTACCCAAGGAGTTGGTCTCAGTGAATGGCAGTTCAGCAGGTGATCTCTGCACAGCCACCAAGGAAGGCTCGCTCTCATGGCTGGAGTCAGAAAAATAGGCTGATCTAGGTGCCATGCGTCCCATTGTTGCAGGAATCCCTTCTGAAAAGGCCTCATCCTCCACAGGGCCCACTTCACCATGGGGACTACTGCGACCATAGTCCCAATCACCTTCAAGCATTGGTGTGCTTGAAGATGGGAAGATGAGAGGGTGTGGCGAACTCTGTCCCTGACTATACCGACTTTCTCCTCTGGAAAAGAGAGTGTCGCCCTTGCTGTGTCGAACAGAGCACCGAGGTAAACAAGGGAGTTGGGGTCAAATGGCTTTTCTCTTCGTTCAAGAGCCAACCGAACCACTGGAGGGTAGACACGACCTGATTTAGATGAACTACCAACTGGCCTTTGTCTTGAGATAGAAGGAGGAGGTCATCCAGATAATGATGGAGTCGAATCCCTCTTGTTCTCAACAGAGCTACCACAGCCAACAAGACTTTTGGAAAGGTCCGTGGAGATGTGGAAAGCCCGATTGGGAGACAGGTAAATTGCAGGTGTGAGTCGCCTACGGCGAACCGGAGATACTTCTGAAACCCCTCTGCCACAGGAACATGGAAATACGCGTCCTTTAGGTCGATGGACACCATCCAGTCGTCCGGCTGTACTGTTTGTTGTATAGATAGCAGGGTCTCCATTTTGAATCTTTCTTTCTTTATAAACTGGTTTAAGAAAGTCTAATCTATAACTGGTCTCCATGAACCGTTTTTCTTTTGGACCAAAAAAAGCGGGGAGTAAATTCCCTGGCCTCGCTCGGGCTCTGACATGGAAATAACAGCCCCTTGAGGCACCAGAGACTCTACGTAGGAAAGATGAACTTGTCGCTTCTCTCCTGAGGATGGTAGAGCTGTAGGCAGTAATCTTAACCTGGGGAAATCTTTGAAGACCCACTTGTGACCTGATGACACCGTCCTGACGGTCCATGGGTCCTGAATCGAGGCCGCCCAGACATGACGGAAGCAAAGTAGCCATGCCCCTACCCGACATGCCTGAGCGGGCCCAACTTCAAAAAGACTTAGTGGGCTCGCGGTCACCAGAGGAAACATTCTTTGAAGTCTTCCTGGAAGATTGCCTTGACCTCCAATTACGGCCAAATTCACCACCAGGCCTATAGGTACGTGCTTCCCTGGCCCGATCTGGGACATACTTCCTGTTAGGTTGCCCTTTCTTCACATTGAACGGGTGCCGATCCTGGGGAAGGAAACCAGACTTCCCGCCTGTAGCTCGAGTTATGGCCTCATCAAGCGTATTCCCAAAGAGGGAGGAACTCTTAAAGGGAATACGACACCAAACCTGTTTGGATGCCGGGTCAGCGACCCAAGGACGGAGCCATAAAGCCCGTTTTGTCGTGACTGAGGAAAGCATAACCCTAGCCAGCAGACGGATTAGGTCTATAGAAGCCTCCCTTAGTTCCTGGATCGGGGAACTTCTGGCCACTTCCTCCGACACTCCTCTGACGGATTCGTCAACCACATCAGCCCATGACTCCATACACTTGGAAAGGGCTGCTAAGGCCAAAGCCGGTTTGGAGGCCATACCTGCCGTCAAATAAATCCTCTTCAGATCCGAATCCATTCTACGGTCTAAAGGATCTTTGAAAGATACCGTATCTTCTAAAGGGAGGGTCACATGCTTGACCAGCCTCATGACCGCTGCATCCACTAGAGGAGGAGATTCTAGATTTTTGACATCTTCCTCTTTAAACGGATACAATCTGGACATATTGGAGGTCATGGAGTTCTTTCTCTCCACCTTACTCTGTTCCTCTGAGATGATCTCCCCCAATTCACCCAGGAAGGGGAAGTTAAGACGCTCCTTATTGAGCTGTTTAAAAAATATTTTTTTGTTTTGGAGGAGTTACAGCTGAATCTTCCCAGTTTAAGGTCTCCCTGACCGCCTTTACAAGGGAAGGGACCAAAGCGAATTCAAAGCCCAGACAAGGGTGCTCTACCTCAGAGTCGCTACCCGACAGGAGCACTAAATGATGACTTGGATGAGTAGAATCAAAGTCCTCCTGAGGCTGTACCCTCACAGGGGAAGGGCTTGGAGGAACCGCTTCAGAGCACTGAGGCTGACCGACACCCAATTTGGCTAGAGAATCCTTCACGACCCTCTTCACAAGGGCTTCAAGGCGCTGGTCGGAAATGTCCCTTTCTCCCGCAGCCTGGGAAAAATACTTGTCACATAGGGACTTAGTTTCAGGGACCCGGGTGCCACAACACCAACAACCCACTTTGTCAGGTTTTCGTGAGGGGCCAGCTGATGTGGACGCTTTCTTGCTGGGAACCCGATGGGGACCTCCGAGCAGATCTTGAAGAGTGCCGGTGGTGAGAGCTTGACCGACGTTCGCTCCTTTAAGAGGAGTGACGAGTATCCGAACGAGAAGGGCTGAAAAAACAAGGGAAACAAAGAAACACAAACTGGAAGCTAGGCTCCACAGGTAATCCTTTGGAGGACAAAAAAGGAACACGTGTGCTGAACAGGTGCAAAGATTTATGGGAGTGATGTCCTATAGGGTAGGTTTGGAGGCGGGGCTAAACCCGATACGTATGCTGCCATGGAGTCTGTCAGGAAAATTACTTAGAACCCCCAAACATTATATTTATTTTTTTAGCAAAGACTCTGGAGAATAAAATGGCGGTCTTTGAAATATTTTTTGTTGTGCGGTATTTACGCAGCAGTCTTTCAAATGCAATTTTTTGGGAAAAAATATATTTCACTGCATTTTAAAGAATGAAACAGTAAAATTAGCCTAATTTTTTTATATATTGTGAAAGATGATTTCACACCGAGTAAATAGATACCTAACATGTTACAGTTTAAAATTGCGTACACTCGTGGAATGGCGACAAACTACGGTACTTAAAAATCTCCATAGGCGACGCTTTAAAAAAATGTTAACAGTTACCATTTTAGAGTTACAGCATTGTTTTTTTTTTTTTTTTGTTTTGTTTTTTTTAGAATTATTTCTCTCGCTCTGTCGATCACTGCGATACCTCACGTGTGGTTTGAACACTGTTTTCATTTGCGGGCGCGACTTACGTATACGTTTTCTTTCGTGTGCAAGCTCATGGCGATGGGGGTGCTTTGAAATTTTTATTTTCCTATTTATTTTATTTAAGTTTTTTTTTTTTTTTTTAGCACTGTTTTAAAAAAAAAAAAAAAATCTGATTACTTTTATTGCTGTCACAAGGAATGTAAACATCCCTTGTGACAGTAATAGGCAGTGACAGGTACTCCTTATGGAGGGACAGGGGGTCTAAAAGACCCCAGACCCCTCCTCTACACTTAAAAGTATTCAAAAAGCCAAAATCGGCATTTTGGAATACTGGCAGTTTTTTAAATTTGGCGCCGTTAACCGCCGAGTAAACGATTATGACAGGCTTCTGACCAGGCAGAGACAGGGCGGCTAGCATGTCCGTCTGCTTTGTTTATGATAAAAGTGTCAGTGACACTAATTGAGGTGAGGTGGGGGTGAATGAGTGTCTTTTGGTTCCACTGATTAGCGAAAGGTGGGGGCTACTTTCGCTCAAGAAGCCTGGGTCACTAAACAAAATGGATCCCGAGAGGACAAGATGGTGTCCAAATGCTCAACACCATTACAACCCCCTCCAGGACAGTACAGTGTCACTATGGTGAAACTGCACTGCTCTGGTGACAGTATGTAAAAAAAAAAAAAATTAAAGCAAAACCGGTGTGACTATGGTGACACTATAATGCTGCCGCAGACATCATATACAATGGCTCACATGTATGTTAGTGCCACCAGCCATTATTTCTGATCACAACCACAGCAGTACTATGTCACCAGACCAGTGCTGTCAGTCACTACAGTGTCCCTGACCACTGCCATACCAGCCACAGTGTCCCTGACCACTGCAATACCAGCTACAGTGTCCTTGACCACTGCCATACCAGCCACAATGTCCCTGACCACTGCCATACTAGCCACAGTGTCCCTGACCACTACCACACCAGTCATACAGTAAGTCACCATGAGGATTTTTTCACCTGTGCAATGCACCCTGAAGAGCTATTTATGTTGAATCACTCTCCAGAGAGAATTTGTCCCTGATCACTTTTCTCACCAGTCACAGT
>NW_028119487.1:0-39411 GCF_965119305.1 Pelophylax lessonae | reverse complement strand
TTTTCACAAGATGAAGAAACTACATCTCCCAGGCTGCTTTGCAAGATCCAGGAACTAGGCTCCCTCTAGTGGTAGCTGCATGGAATTTCCCAGGCTGTGACTTCCTTTTCACAAGATGAAGAAACTACATCTCCCAGGCTGCTTTGCAAGATCCAGGGTGCACGGCTGCACCGCACGGCACTATGGGGGAGGTTATTTAAAGGAAGAGAGAAGCGCGCGAAAGGGGGGCCTTTCTGCGCTGGACTCTGAGGAACCAGCGAGCGAGAGTGAAGGACTGACACTGGATATTGGGCCAGAGCCTTTTAGCCTGGAGGGACGACGTGGAACCGTCCCATCTCAAGCACGAGGCACATTCCTGGAGGTCATACTGCTGTTTGCCGAGACCGGAAGTCATCTGCCAGAAGGACCCCGTGCGGCTGGCATATAGCCAAAGGACTGAGACCGCAGTGGAAGCGCGCGAAGGAGAAACTTCTGTTGGTGAGAGGGCACATGCCCAATAACTGACTTTATCTGCTGAAGAGACAGTTTTATCTACAGATAGCGGTAGCGCAGCAGGAGGTGATAAAACCCCGGGGTTTATCACCATACTCTCTCAGGAGACTCATAGACAAACAATAAGGTCTGTAAAGGAGTCGCCAGAGGCTTATCTCTCTCGCAGAAGTTATTGCTCAGTTACGCAGACACCCTGCGGTGACAACTAACAGCTCGTTGTTTTCTCTCTCTTGATCTTTATTCCTAATCTGGATTACAAATGAGCTCTATTCAATAACCTTGCTAGCGAAGATCAACAAGAAAGAAGAGAACTCTGGGGGAGGGACTCAGATAGGCCCACCTACCTGGTACTGTGTCTAGCCTTAATGCAGGAGGAGTGTGGGGGTATTCTTTTACCTTTTTAAAGCTGTTTTAAATAACCTTTTATGGACTTGTATTGTATTGTATTGTATCTCCCCTATTCAATTTGATATATAGTAAACTAAGTTTGGTTAATTACAATCTTGTGCGTTGTTCCATTGTGTCACCCAGAAGGACTACTATTCAAGAAGGTAACAAGGTATTGTTGCATAGTGAAGTATTGTATTCCAACCTGTGTATCTATTTGATAGTCCAGTCCTATTCTGGGTCAGTTGTGCCTGAGGAGGGATCGAGCCAATTTGATTGGGTTGTTAGGCAGGGTGTAGACCCAATAATATAATCAGCAGCTCCTGCGGGGGTGGTGCTACACGTGGGGGCTCGTCCGGGATTTCTACAGTCCTGCAACACAACCCTCTCAGCCCCAGAATCCCCTCCCACGCAGAAATGGATCCTGTCGCTGCTGCTGAGTGGTGCAAGGAAGAGAATGTCATAGTGGAAAATGGCCTGGTGGTTGAAATCAAGGGAGAAGCCTGGACTGAAGAAAAGCTCCTCCCTGTTTTAAGGGCACTATCCACAGACAGGAAATTCTGGGTGATTGACATAAAAACTGACACCACTGCCCCACACACGTATGCACTGTGTGAGTGGAGGAAAGGGGTCCCTGATTATTTCAATGGAAACAGTGTAAAAACTATTGACCAAACAGAACTTTTCCTGATACATCCAGGAGTTCCTACTGCGGGTCCCTCATCCACCACCCCTGGGGTATCCAGCCAAGAAAAAGGTGTCCAAGAAGGGCATCCTGAGTCATCACCTTTGTCGACTTTTAGCTCAGAACTGTGTGCTGTTCTTGGGGAGATTGTGGCAAAATGTAGCAGGGACTCCTCGAGCTATCTGATGACTGGATATAGGAAGCTCCGGACATTCTCTGGGAAACAGCCTGTGCCTTCAGCAGAAGATGGGTTCGAAGAGTGGCTAGATACCGCCACTCAGGCTTTGGAGGAATGGGAGGTACCAGAACAGCACAAGAAGCAGAGGATCACAGAGAGTTTAAGGGGACCTGCATTAGAGGCTGTACGTAATCTAAAGCTTAGCAAGAAGAACTGCACTGCACAGGATTATTTGGACATTCTGCAAGATGTGTTTGGTCGGACGGAGAACGCGGCTGAACTTCTCTACCAGTTGGACCACTGTTATCAAGAAGAGGGGGAGAAGTTGTCCGAATTCATTAAACGTCTGGATAGGATTATCCACCAGATTTTGTTAAAGAAAGGAATAGACCCCCGGAAAATAGATGAGACTCGTGCACGACAGGTTCTGAAAGGGGCTCAACCTTTAGATCCCATTGCCATACTGTTACGAACTCGTCGAGATGGCGGCATTCTAGAATATCCCGATCTGATTCGAATGGTCAGAGAGGAAGAGGTCATGTTGGACAACAAGAAGAAAAGTCGGCAGTTTGACTCAACTGCCCGGGTTGGAGTGATAAGTGTGGAGGAGGGTGACTCTCAAGTTGAACTCCTAAAGACCCAAGTGTCTCAGTTGATAGAAATGGTGTCCATCCTGACTGGTCAGGTATCCACTCTACCCAAGGGGAGTATATCGGAGAGGCCAGATGAACCTGTTAGTCTCAGCACAGATCCAGAGCCACGGCCTGCAAAATTGTTAACTTGTTTCAACTGCGGGGGAGTTGGGCATGTTAGAAGGGTATGTCCCAGCTCAGGAAATGCTGCCGCGAAACCTCGCGAGCCAGCGGGAAACTTCAGAGGACACCGGTGAAGGAGTCAACCGGGTGTCCGCCAGTCTTAAGGGACTCCAGAAGTGGTGCAGGATCAGGGAAACTGAGTCAGGGGGTCAGACCCAAATATAACACCCCCAGTTCTAGACTCCGGGTTACTGAGGGAAGGAAAGTCAATGCACACCGGATTCGGCGGGGGCCTAGATCAAGGAAGAAAAAGGAGAAGAGGGCCAGGGTACAGAGAACTGAATCAGATAACAAGGCTACATCAAGAGAATTCCCAACTAACTTGGTCGGGCCCTCCCCAGTGGTCTCGGTTCAGGTGGAAGGAATTTACACAAGAGCCCTCCTTGACACAGGGGCCCAGGTGACTCTTTTGTATAGA
This sequence comes from Pelophylax lessonae, assembly GCF_965119305.1. Taxonomy (NCBI): domain Eukaryota; kingdom Metazoa; phylum Chordata; class Amphibia; order Anura; family Ranidae; genus Pelophylax; species Pelophylax lessonae. The sequence continues at coordinate 36,436 of NW_028119487.1, read as the reverse complement.
GACTTCTATGATAAATATCTTACCCATCTACCTTTGCAGAAGTTGGAAGATCTGGAGATATGGGGTATTGGGACCCAAAGTTTTCCCTATGACGGGTATCTGCCAATCAAGTTGACCTTTGATCCATCAGTGGCTGGTGAAGCGGAAACCTTCGACACCTTAGCGGTGGTCTGTCCTCGTCCACCAGGGGCCAACAAAAGCTCTCTCATCGTAGGAACAAACACTGACCTGGTAAGGCGCCTTCTGATACAACTGGTCCAGGGACAAGATGCTCAGGCGCCAAGGATCCATCCCATGCTACGGCAGGCCTACCAACGATTAGTGTTGGAGCAAGAGACCCCCGCAGAAGGAGTTGGACGACTCTGGAAGCTGGATAGAGCAGAAAAGGTCTTACAGCCAGGAGAGGTGGCCTGTTTTAAGGCTTCTGTTAAACTCACATGGCAACAGCCGGGTCCCTTCATTATCTTTGAATCAGGTCAAAAGGAGAGACAGAGAGGGATAGAAGTGATCCCTGAGGTGATCCCTTTGAAGGTGTTACAGGAAAACCGTGGAAGGGTTTTAGTGAGTGTCAGAAACACCTCTATTACACCAGTGAAGGTACCGGCCAGAGTGCTCCTGGGCCAAGTCAACCCGGCTACCCCAGTTGCCCCCATTGATTTCAAAGAAAAGGAACAGGGTGAAGCGGTTATAGAGGAGCTTTGCTCTGGAAACGCTGCCCTCCCGCCGGAATGGGTGAAGAGGGCCAAGGCACAACTTGCTCGATGGAGGGAAATATTCTCTAAGGACGAGTTTGACGTGGGATGTGCCAGGAGCGCCACTCATAAGATCCGCCTGAGTGAGGACAAGCCTTTCAGGGAGAGAGTCCGGCGAGTCCCCTTAGGTGACTTAGAAGATCTACGTCAACAGCTGGCAGAGCTCAAAAAGATCGGGATTATCCGAGAATCCAGGAGCCCGTATGCTTCCCCGATAGTGGTAGTCCGGAAGAAAAATGGATCTTTGAGGCTTTGTATCGACTACCGAACGCTGAACAGAAGAACCATCCCAGACCAGTATACCACTCCTCGAATCGAAGATGCCCTACAGAGTCTGTCAGGGGCGAAGTGGTTCAGTGTGATGGACTTAAAGAGTGGGTATTATCAGATCCCCATGCACCCTGAAGATCGGGAGAAAACAGCCTTCATCACCCCTGTGGGGTTCTTTGAGTTCAATCGCATGCCTCAGGGGTTGTCCGGGGCCCCTGCTACCTTCCAAAGGCTGATGGAGAGGACCGTTGGAGATATGAATTTGATAGAGGTACTGGTATACTTGGATGATGTTATCGTGTTTGGCAGAACTTTAGAAGAACATGAGGAGAGGTTGGAAAAGGTCTTGAAGAGGCTACATGAAGAAGGTCTGAAACTTTCTCCTGAGAAGTGCCAATTCTATCAGTCCTCGGTCCATTACCTGGGCCATATCGTGTCTGAAGAAGGGGTGGCCACTGACCCGGACAAGCTGGATGCTGTTGCTTCCTGGCCGAGACCCACAAATGTGACCGAACTCCGGTCATTCTTGGGCTTTTGCTCCTATTACAGGAGGTTTGTGGAGGGGTTCGCCCAGATTGCCCGACCCCTAAATGAGCTCCTGAAGAATGAAGAAGATGATGTCCCTGAGTTGGTAAAGCCGGCGAAGTCCACCATAGGCCCCCGGAAGGCTAAGGAATCCATCCAGGATCAGTGGACCCCGGAATGCGAAGGGGCCTTTGTCCAGCTGAAGGAAACCCTAACCACTGCCCCTGTGTTGGCCTATGCGGACCCCACAAAACCATATGAACTGCATGTTGATGCCAGCCGAGATGGGCTGGGGGGGGTACTTTATCAGGAGCATGAGGGTCATCTGCGACCTGTTGCCTATGTGAGCAGAAGCCTACTGCCTGCTGAAAGGAATTATCCTACTCACAAACTTGAATTCTTGGCCTTGAAGTGGGCAGTGGTTGACAAATTGAAAGACTACCTGTACGGAGCTGAATTCATTGTCAAGACAGATAATAATCCCCTCACCTATCTGTTGACTACGGCCAAGCTGGATGCAACAGGACATCGATGGTTGGCTGCCCTCTCTAGCTTCAATTTTAGCCTGAAGTATCGGCCAGGAATCGGAAATAGGGATGCAGATGCCCTATCCAGAAGGTTGCATGTTCCACAGGAACCTGCGGAAGAATGGACTCATTTGGCTCCAGAAGGGGTGCGTGCCCTATATCAGGGAACTGAATTTCGATCCCGAGGAGGGTCAAGAGCAGAAGAGATTGGGGTTTCGGCTATCGGAGTACCCAAATGCTACTGCCAGGTGACCCAAGTTGAAGGGGAGGGTTTGCCCCGGCTGTCCAAAAGGGACTTGCGGAAGGAGCAGTTGGAAGACCCTTTGGGAAAACTTCTCTTGGAAGCCCTGGAGATCCAGAGCCCTGAGTTGCTTCTAACTGACTCCCCTCAGGGGGCCCGTCTGTTGCATAGAGAGTGGACCCGGTTACAGATCAGAGAAGGAGTGGCCTACCGGAGAGGTCCATCTGAAGATCTGGAGGAGAAGTGGCAACTGTTCTTACCAGCTAAATACAGAGAGGGAGTTCTGGCCGCTCTTCATGATAATCATGGCCATCTGGGGCCCGAAAAAACCTTTCAGCTTGTCAGGGACAGGTTCTACTGGCCTTGTATGAGGGCCGAAGTTGAAGGATACTGTCATTCTTGTGTCCGGTGTATACAGAGGAAGACTCTGCCACGTCAAGCAGCCCCAATGGGCCATCTACAAAGTCAGGGACCCATGGAGCTGGTGTGCATTGATTTCCTTTGCTTAGAGCCTGATCTGAGTGGCCAGGGGAATGTCCTTGTGGTAACAGACCATTTTACCAGATATGCTCAAGCATTCCCAACAAGGGATCAGAAGGCCTCAACGGTAGCCAAAGTTCTTGTAGAGAAGTTCTTTGTACATTATGGGTTACCACAGCGCCTCCATTCTGATCAGGGAAGGGACTTTGAAAGCAGACTGATCAAGAGACTGTTAGATATGTTAGGCATTCAAAAGACTAGAACCACTCCCTACCATCCACAGGGGGATGCCCAGCCTGAACGTTTTAACAGGACTCTTTTGGATATGTTGGGGACTTTGAGCTCAGAGAAGAAACAGCATTGGGGCAGGCACGTAGCTGCCATTGTGCATGCCTACAACAGCACTGTCAGTGATGCTACTGGATATTCCCCTTATCGGCTGATGTTTGGAAGGGAGGCTCGGTTGCCAGTGGATTTGGCCTTTGGCATTTCGCCTGATCATACCTCTTCAGCATCGCATAGAGGATATGTGGACCGACTGCGGAAGAGTCTGAAAGCGGCCTATGACAAGGCTCAGGCCACATCTGATCAACGTGGACTGCGGAATAAAAAAAATTTCGACCTAAAAGTTCGGATCCATGACCTGCAACCAGGGGACAGGGTTTTGTTGAGAAACTTGGGTGTCCCGGGAAAACACAAGTTGGCAGACCGCTGGAAGTCCCAACCTTATGTTATCTGTAAGCAACTGCCAAACCTTCCTGTGTACCAAATTCGGCCTGAGGGAAGTGTGGGTCCATTGAAGGCTTGGCATCGGAACCATTTGCTGCCTCTCTCTGAAGCGGTTCGTATGCCCCCTGTGGAAGACTTGTCAGCGGCCCCTTCGACTTCTCGCCGGTCCAGACCAGTTACCAGATCTCAGACGATGCTCCCAGATGAGGGAGAGGGAAGTTCTCCATCTGAAGATTTGGAAGATGAAGAGGAGGTACCCGACTGGTTGTGGTCATCTCAGTTGCCAGAACCCACACCTGCCTCCCTGTCTTCGTCTGACTTGGCTGATAGAGGAGCCCTTCGGGCAGAAGCCCCTGAATTCATACCCTTTCATATGCTTCCAGAAGAAGCAGCTGAGGATGAAGATCCTGAGGAGGAGGTTGCACCCTTCTCTGAAGAAGAACTGACCTCTCTTGAACCATCAGGTGCCTCTGTGTTGGAACATGAGGAGGGGGACATGGAAGAATCCTCAGAAGCGCCTGATCCTAGTACCTCTGAGAGCATGCCTCCACGGGAACAGAGGGAAAGGAGAGTCATTCACCCACCTAAGAGACTGACCTATGATCAATTGGGTGAATGTTCGGAAGAAGCTGTTTTTATCTCCAAAAGGTCTCCTGACCAGCCTAGTTCCTCCACTGTAGATTTGGTGGGGGACAACCCTAGCTCACCCCCAGGCACAACTGTACAAGCCACCCAAGTTTTGGGGGGTCTGTGAGAGATCATGAGAACAAAGTATTGAAGTAGAAAACGTTTGCATTTAAGTTTGTACATAAGGATATTGGGTTTGGCCATTATAATAAGCACAGTTTTTGATGTTCACAATTTGGTTTACTTTGTGAGTTAATGTTTGCGCACATTTTGTTGCTCTGACCTCACTATATGTTTTTTTTCTTTCTCACCTTTTGATGTTTTTTTTTCAACACAAACTTTAAGATGTAAGTGTTTAAGAAATTGCAAAGGCACATGTGCTTTTTAAAGGAGCACTATATAAAAGCACTAGAAATTAGCACTATATTAACACTGTAGAAATCACTTATTTGCTTATTAATTGCACTTTATCGTTTTACTGTTGCACTGCTATTAGAATACAAAATTGGATATATTCAGATTGACTTATTTCAGCAAAATGTTAATGTTTTTGTTGTATAATGCCAACCTATGCACTAGGGTACATACTGTTGACCTCTTTGGGGACCAAAGTTTCTCAAGTGGGGGGAGTGTGTAGCGGGGTTAAACATGCCTAAAGACACTGTTTGATATGTGGGAAGGAACTAGGCTCCCTCTAGTGGTAGCTGCATGGAATTTCCTGGGCTGTGACTTCCTTTTCACAAGATGAAGAAACTACATCTCCCAGGCTGCTTTGCAAGATCCAGGAACTAGGCTCCCTCTAGTGGTAGCTGCATGGAATTTCCCAGGCTGTGACTTCCTTTTCACAAGATGAAGAAACTACATCTCCCAGGCTGCTTTGCAAGATCCAGGGTGCACGGCTGCACCGCACGGCACTATGGGGGAGGTTATTTAAAGGAAGAGAGAAGCGCGCGAAAGGGGGGCCTTTCTGCGCTGGACTCTGAGGAACCAGCGAGCGAGAGTGAAGGACTGACACTGGATATTGGGCCAGAGCCTTTTAGCCTGGAGGGACGACGTGGAACCGTCCCATCTCAAGCACGAGGCACATTCCTGGAGGTCATACTGCTGTTTGCCGAGACCGGAAGTCATCTGCCAGAAGGACCCCGTGCGGCTGGCATATAGCCAAAGGACTGAGACCGCAGTGGAAGCGCGCGAAGGAGAAACTTCTGTTGGTGAGAGGGCACATGCCCAATAACTGACTTTATCTGCTGAAGAGACAGTTTTATCTACAGATAGCGGTAGCGCAGCAGGAGGTGATAAAACCCCGGGGTTTATCACCATACTCTCTCAGGAGACTCATAGACAAACAATAAGGTCTGTAAAGGAGTCGCCAGAGGCTTATCTCTCTCGCAGAAGTTATTGCTCAGTTACGCAGACACCCTGCGGTGACAACTAACAGCTCGTTGTTTTCTCTCTCTTGATCTTTATTCCTAATCTGGATTACAAATGAGCTCTATTCAATAACCTTGCTAGCGAAGATCAACAAGAAAGAAGAGAACTCTGGGGGAGGGACTCAGATAGGCCCACCTACCTGGTACTGTGTCTAGCCTTAATGCAGGAGGAGTGTGGGGGTATTCTTTTACCTTTTTAAAGCTGTTTTAAATAACCTTTTATGGACTTGTATTGTATTGTATTGTATCTCCCCTATTCAATTTGATATATAGTAAACTAAGTTTGGTTAATTACAATCTTGTGCGTTGTTCCATTGTGTCACCCAGAAGGACTACTATTCAAGAAGGTAACAAGGTATTGTTGCATAGTGAAGTATTGTATTCCAACCTGTGTATCTATTTGATAGTCCAGTCCTATTCTGGGTCAGTTGTGCCTGAGGAGGGATCGAGCCAATTTGATTGGGTTGTTAGGCAGGGTGTAGACCCAATAATATAATCAGCAGCTCCTGCGGGGGTGGTGCTACATTTGGCATTCTTTTTTCTTTTTGGGAGGTGCCATCTTGGCATGGCCAAGCTCAAAGGGGTCGAGGGTGGCATTGGTGATCGCCTACGGCCACATCACCCTGAACACGCCCGATCTCGTCTGATCTCGGAAGCTAAGCAGGGTCGGGCCTGGTTAGTACCTGGATGGGAGACCGCCTGGGAATACCAGGTGCTGTAGGCTTTTGCTTTTCCTTTGGCATTCTTTTTTCTTTTTGGGAGGTGCCATCTTGGCATGGCCAAGCTCAAAGGGGTCGAGGGTGGCATTGGTGATCGCCTACGGCCACATCACCCTGAACACGCCCGATCTCGTCTGATCTCGGAAGCTAAGCAGGGTCGGGCCTGGTTAGTACCTGGATGGGAGACCGCCTGGGAATACCAGGTGCTGTAGGCTTTTGCTTTTCCTTTGGCATTCTTTTTTCTTTTTGGGAGGTGCCATCTTGGCATGGCCAAGCTCAAAGGGGTCGAGGGTGGCATTGGTGATCGCCTACGGCCACATCACCCTGAACACGCCCGATCTCGTCTGATCTCGGAAGCTAAGCAGGGTCGGGCCTGGTTAGTACCTGGATGGGAGACCGCCTGGGAATACCAGGTGCTGTAGGCTTTTGCTTTTCCTTTGGCATTCTTTTTTCTTTTTGGGAGGTGCCATCTTGGCATGGCCAAGCTCAAAGGGGTCGAGGGTGGCATTGGTGATCGCCTACGGCCACATCACCCTGAACACGCCCGATCTCGTCTGATCTCGGAAGCTAAGCAGGGTCGGGCCTGGTTAGTACCTGGATGGGAGACCGCCTGGGAATACCAGGTGCTGTAGGCTTTTGCTTTTCCTTTGGCATTCTTTTTTCTTTTTGGGAGGTGCCATCTTGGCATGGCCAAGCTCAAAGGGGTCGAGGGTGGCATTGGTGATCGCCTACGGCCACATCACCCTGAACACGCCCGATCTCGTCTGATCTCGGAAGCTAAGCAGGGTCGGGCCTGGTTAGTACCTGGATGGGAGACCGCCTGGGAATACCAGGTGCTGTAGGCTTTTGCTTTTCCTTTGGCATTCTTTTTTCTTTTTGGGAGGTGCCATCTTGGCATGGCCAAGCTCAAAGGGGTCGAGGGTGGCATTGGTGATCGCCTACGGCCACATCACCCTGAACACGCCCGATCTCGTCTGATCTCGGAAGCTAAGCAGGGTCGGGCCTGGTTAGTACCTGGATGGGAGACCGCCTGGGAATACCAGGTGCTGTAGGCTTTTGCTTTTCCTTTGGCATTCTTTTTTCTTTTTGGGAGGTGCCATCTTGGCATGGCCAAGCTCAAAGGGGTCGAGGGTGGCATTGGTGATCGCCTACGGCCACATCACCCTGAACACGCCCGATCTCGTCTGATCTCGGAAGCTAAGCAGGGTCGGGCCTGGTTAGTACCTGGATGGGAGACCGCCTGGGAATACCAGGTGCTGTAGGCTTTTGCTTTTCCTTTGGCATTCTTTTTTCTTTTTGGGAGGTGCCATCTTGGCATGGCCAAGCTCAAAGGGGTCGAGGGTGGCATTGGTGATCGCCTACGGCCACATCACCCTGAACACGCCCGATCTCGTCTGATCTCGGAAGCTAAGCAGGGTCGGGCCTGGTTAGTACCTGGATGGGAGACCGCCTGGGAATACCAGGTGCTGTAGGCTTTTGCTTTTCCTTTGGCATTCTTTTTTCTTTTTGGGAGGTGCCATCTTGGCATGGCCAAGCTCAAAGGGGTCGAGGGTGGCATTGGTGATCGCCTACGGCCACATCACCCTGAACACGCCCGATCTCGTCTGATCTCGGAAGCTAAGCAGGGTCGGGCCTGGTTAGTACCTGGATGGGAGACCGCCTGGGAATACCAGGTGCTGTAGGCTTTTGCTTTTCCTTTGGCATTCTTTTTTCTTTTTGGGAGGTGCCATCTTGGCATGGCCAAGCTCAAAGGGGTCGAGGGTGGCATTGGTGATCGCCTACGGCCACATCACCCTGAACACGCCCGATCTCGTCTGATCTCGGAAGCTAAGCAGGGTCGGGCCTGGTTAGTACCTGGATGGGAGACCGCCTGGGAATACCAGGTGCTGTAGGCTTTTGCTTTTCCTTTGGCATTCTTTTTTCTTTTTGGGAGGTGCCATCTTGGCATGGCCAAGCTCAAAGGGGTCGAGGGTGGCATTGGTGATCGCCTACGGCCACATCACCCTGAACACGCCCGATCTCGTCTGATCTCGGAAGCTAAGCAGGGTCGGGCCTGGTTAGTACCTGGATGGGAGACCGCCTGGGAATACCAGGTGCTGTAGGCTTTTGCTTTTCCTTTGGCATTCTTTTTTCTTTTTGGGAGGTGCCATCTTGGCATGGCCAAGCTCAAAGGGGTCGAGGGTGGCATTGGTGATCGCCTACGGCCACATCACCCTGAACACGCCCGATCTCGTCTGATCTCGGAAGCTAAGCAGGGTCGGGCCTGGTTAGTACCTGGATGGGAGACCGCCTGGGAATACCAGGTGCTGTAGGCTTTTGCTTTTCCTTTGGCATTCTTTTTTCTTTTTGGGAGGTGCCATCTTGGCATGGCCAAGCTCAAAGGGGTCGAGTGTGGCATTGGTGATCGCCTACGGCCACATCACCCTGAACACGCCCGATCTCGTCTGATCTCGGAAGCTAAGCAGGGTCGGGCCTGGTTAGTACCTGGATGGGAGACCGCCTGGGAATACCAGGTGCTGTAGGCTTTTGCTTTTCCTTTGGCATTCTTTTTTCTTTTTGGGAGGTGCCATCTTGGCATGGCCAAGCTCAAAGGGGTCGAGGGTGGCATTGGTGATCGCCTACGGCCACATCACCCTGAACACGCCCGATCTCGTCTGATCTCGGAAGCTAAGCAGGGTCGGGCCTGGTTAGTACCTGGATGGGAGACCGCCTGGGAATACCAGGTGCTGTAGGCTTTTGCTTTTCCTTTGGCATTCTTTTTTCTTTTTGGGAGGTGCCATCTTGGCATGGCCAAGCTCAAAGGGGTCGAGGGTGGCATTGGTGATCGCCTACGGCCACATCACCCTGAACACGCCCGATCTCGTCTGATCTCGGAAGCTAAGCAGGGTCGGGCCTGGTTAGTACCTGGATGGGAGACCGCCTGGGAATACCAGGTGCTGTAGGCTTTTGCTTTTCCTTTGGCATTCTTTTTTCTTTTTGGGAGGTGCCATCTTGGCATGGCCAAGCTCAAAGGGGTCGAGGGTGGCATTGGTGATCGCCTACGGCCACATCACCCTGAACACGCCCGATCTCGTCTGATCTCGGAAGCTAAGCAGGGTCGGGCCTGGTTAGTACCTGGATGGGAGACCGCCTGGGAATACCAGGTGCTGTAGGCTTTTGCTTTTCCTTTTGCATTCTTTTTTCTTTTTGGGAGGTGCCATCTTGGCATGGCCAAGCTCAAAGGGGTCGAGGGTGGCATTGGTGATCGCCTACGGCCACATCACCCTGAACACGCCCGATCTCGTCTGATCTCGGAAGCTAAGCAGGGTCGGGCCTGGTTAGTACCTGGATGGGAGACCGCCTGGGAATACCAGGTGCTGTAGGCTTTTGCTTTTCCTTTGGCATTCTTTTTTCTTTTTGGGAGGTGCCATCTTGGCATGGCCAAGCTCAAAGGGGTCGAGGGTGGCATTGGTGATCGCCTACGGCCACATCACCCTGAACACGCCCGATCTCGTCTGATCTCGGAAGCTAAGCAGGGTCGGGCCTGGTTAGTACCTGGATGGGAGACCGCCTGGGAATACCAGGTGCTGTAGGCTTTTGCTTTTCCTTTGGCATTCTTTTTTCTTTTTGGGAGGTGCCATCTTGGCATGGCCAAGCTCAAAGGGGTCGAGGGTGGCATTGGTGATCGCCTACGGCCACATCACCCTGAACACGCCCGATCTCGTCTGATCTCGGAAGCTAAGCAGGGTCGGGCCTGGTTAGTACCTGGATGGGAGACCGCCTGGGAATACCAGGTGCTGTAGGCTTTTGCTTTTCCTTTGGCATTCTTTTTTCTTTTTGGGAGGTGCCATCTTGGCATGGCCAAGCTCAAAGGGGTCGAGGGTGGCATTGGTGATCGCCTACGGCCACATCACCCTGAACACGCCCGATCTCGTCTGATCTCGGAAGCTAAGCAGGGTCGGGCCTGGTTAGTACCTGGATGGGAGACCGCCTGGGAATACCAGGTGCTGTAGGCTTTTGCTTTTCCTTTGGCATTCTTTTTTCTTTTTGGGAGGTGCCATCTTGGCATGGCCAAGCTCAAAGGGGTCGAGGGTGGCATTGGTGATCGCCTACGGCCACATCACCCTGAACACGCCCGATCTCGTCTGATCTCGGAAGCTAAGCAGGGTCGGGCCTGGTTAGTACCTGGATGGGAGACCGCCTGGGAATACCAGGTGCTGTAGGCTTTTGCTTTTCCTTTGGCATTCTTTTTTCTTTTTGGGAGGTGCCATCTTGGCATGGCCAAGCTCAAAGGGGTCGAGGGTGGCATTGGTGATCGCCTACGGCCACATCACCCTGAACACGCCCGATCTCGTCTGATCTCGGAAGCTAAGCAGGGTCGGGCCTGGTTAGTACCTGGATGGGAGACCGCCTGGGAATACCAGGTGCTGTAGGCTTTTGCTTTTCCTTTGGCATTCTTTTTTCTTTTTGGGAGGTGCCATCTTGGCATGGCCAAGCTCAAAGGGGTCGAGGGTGGCATTGGTGATCGCCTACGGCCACATCACCCTGAACACGCCCGATCTCGTCTGATCTCGGAAGCTAAGCAGGGTCGGGCCTGGTTAGTACCTGGATGGGAGACCGCCTGGGAATACCAGGTGCTGTAGGCTTTTGCTTTTCCTTTGGCATTCTTTTTTCTTTTTGGGAGGTGCCATCTTGGCATGGCCAAGCTCAAAGGGGTCGAGGGTGGCATTGGTGATCGCCTACGGCCACATCACCCTCAACACGCCCGATCTCGTCTGATCTCGGAAGCTAAGCAGGGTCGGGCCTGGTTAGTACCTGGATGGGAGACCGCCTGGGAATACCAGGTGCTGTAGGCTTTTGCTTTTCCTTTGGCATTCTTTTTTCTTTTTGGGAGGTGCCATCTTGGCATGGCCAAGCTCAAAGGGGTCGAGGGTGGCATTGGTGATCGCCTACGGCCACATCACCCTGAACACGCCCGATCTCGTCTGATCTCGGAAGCTAAGCAGGGTCGGGCCTGGTTAGTACCTGGATGGGAGACCGCCTGGGAATACCAGGTGCTGTAGGCTTTTGCTTTTCCTTTGGCATTCTTTTTTCTTTTTGGGAGGTGCCATCTTGGCATGGCCAAGCTCAAAGGGGTCGAGGGTGGCATTGGTGATCGCCTACGGCCACATCACCCTGAACACGCCCGATCTCGTCTGATCTCGGAAGCTAAGCAGGGTCGGGCCTGGTTAGTACCTGGATGGGAGACCGCCTGGGAATACCAGGTGCTGTAGGCTTTTGCTTTTCCTTTGGCATTCTTTTTTCTTTTTGGGAGGTGCCATCTTGGCATGGCCAAGCTCAAAGGGGTCGAGGGTGGCATTGGTGATCGCCTACGGCCACATCACCCTGAACACGCCCGATCTCGTCTGATCTCGGAAGCTAAGCAGGGTCGGGCCTGGTTAGTACCTGGATGGGAGACCGCCTGGGAATACCAGGTGCTGTAGGCTTTTGCTTTTCCTTTGGCATTCTTTTTTCTTTTTGGGAGGTGCCATCTTGGCATGGCCAAGCTCAAAGGGGTCGAGGGTGGCATTGGTGATCGCCTACGGCCACATCACCCTGAACACGCCCGATCTCGTCTGATCTCGGAAGCTAAGCAGGGTCGGGCCTGGTTAGTACCTGGATGGGAGACCGCCTGGGAATACCAGGTGCTGTAGGCTTTTGCTTTTCCTTTGGCATTCTTTTTTCTTTTTGGGAGGTGCCATCTTGGCATGGCCAAGCTCAAAGGGGTCGAGGGTGGCATTGGTGATCGCCTACGGCCACATCACCCTGAACACGCCCGATCTCGTCTGATCTCGGAAGCTAAGCAGGGTCGGGCCTGGTTAGTACCTGGATGGGAGACCGCCTGGGAATACCAGGTGCTGTAGGCTTTTGCTTTTCCTTTGGCATTCTTTTTTCTTTTTGGGAGGTGCCATCTTGGCATGGCCAAGCTCAAAGGGGTCGAGGGTGGCATTGGTGATCGCCTACGGCCACATCACCCTGAACACGCCCGATCTCGTCTGATCTCGGAAGCTAAGCAGGGTCGGGCCTGGTTAGTACCTGGATGGGAGACCGCCTGGGAATACCAGGTGCTGTAGGCTTTTGCTTTTCCTTTGGCATTCTTTTTTCTTTTTGGGAGGTGCCATCTTGGCATGGCCAAGCTCAAAGGGGTCGAGGGTGGCATTGGTGATCGCCTACGGCCACATCACCCTGAACACGCCCGATCTCGTCTGATCTCGGAAGCTAAGCAGGGTCGGGCCTGGTTAGTACCTGGATGGGAGACCGCCTGGGAATACCAGGTGCTGTAGGCTTTTGCTTTTCCTTTGGCATTCTTTTTTCTTTTTGGGAGGTGCCATCTTGGCATGGCCAAGCTCAAAGGGGTCGAGGGTGGCATTGGTGATCGCCTACGGCCACATCACCCTGAACACGCCCGATCTCGTCTGATCTCGGAAGCTAAGCAGGGTCGTGCCTGGTTAGTACCTGGATGGGAGACCGCCTGGGAATACCAGGTGCTGTAGGCTTTTGCTTTTCCTTTGGCATTCTTTTTTCTTTTTGGGAGGTGCCATCTTGGCATGGCCAAGCTCAAAGGGGTCGAGGGTGGCATTGGTGATCGCCTACGGCCACATCACCCTGAACACGCCCGATCTCGTCTGATCTCGGAAGCTAAGCAGGGTCGGGCCTGGTTAGTACCTGGATGGGAGACCGCCTGGGAATACCAGGTGCTGTAGGCTTTTGCTTTTCCTTTGGCATTCTTTTTTCTTTTTGGGAGGTGCCATCTTGGCATGGCCAAGCTCAAAGGGGTCGAGGGTGGCATTGGTGATCGCCTACGGCCACATCACCCTGAACACGCCCGATCTCGTCTGATCTCGGAAGCTAAGCAGGGTCGGGCCTGGTTAGTACCTGGATGGGAGACCGCCTGGGAATACCAGGTGCTGTAGGCTTTTGCTTTTCCTTTGGCATTCTTTTTTCTTTTTGGGAGGTGCCATCTTGGCATGGCCAAGCTCAAAGGGGTCGAGGGTGGCATTGGTGATCGCCTACGGCCACATCACCCTGAACACGCCCGATCTCGTCTGATCTCGGAAGCTAAGCAGGGTCGGGCCTGGTTAGTACCTGGATGGGAGACCGCCTGGGAATACCAAGGTGCTGTAGGCTTTTGCTTTTCCTTTGGCATTCTTTTTTCTTTTTGGGAGGTGCCATCTTGGCATGGCCAAGCTCAAAGGGGTCGAGGGTGGCATTGGTGATCGCCTACGGCCACATCACCCTGAACACGCCCGATCTCGTCTGATCTCGGAAGCTAAGGCAGGGTCGGGCCTGGTTAGTACCTGGATGGGAGACCGCCTGGGAATACCAGGTGCTGTAGGCTTTTGCTTTTCCTTTGGCATTCTTTTTTTCTTTTGGGAGGTGCCATCTTGGCATGGCCAAGCTCAAAGGGGTCGAGGGTGGCATTGGTGATCGCCTACGGCCACATCACCCTCAACACGCCCGATCTCGTCTGATCTCGGAAGCTAAGCAGGGTCGGGCCTGGTTAGTACCTGGATGGGAGACCGCCTGGGAATACCAGGTGCTGTAGGCTTTTGCTTTTCCTTTGGCATTCTTTTTTCTTTTTGGGAGGTGCCATCTTGGCATGGCCAAGCTCAAAGGGGTCGAGGGTGGCATTGGTGATCGCCTACGGCCACATCACCCTGAACACGCCCGATCTCGTCTGATCTCGGAAGCTAAGCAGGGTCGGGCCTGGTTAGTACCTGGATGGGAGACCGCCTGGGAATACCAGGTGCTGTAGGCTTTTGCTTTTCCTTTGGCATTCTTTTTTCTTTTTGGGAGGTGCCATCTTGGCATGGCCAAGCTCAAAGGGGTCGAGGGGTGGCATTGGTGATCGCCTACGGCCACATCACCCTGAACACGCCCGATCTCGTCTGATCTCGGAAGCTAAGCAGGGTCGGGCCTGGTTAGTACCTGGATGGGAGACCGCCTGGGAATACCAGGTGCTGTAGGCCTTTTGCTTTTCCTTTGGCATTCTTTTTTCTTTTTGGGAGGTGCCATCTTGGCATGGCCAAGCTCAAAGGGGTCGAGGGTGGCATTGGTGATCGCCTACGGCCACATCACCCTGAACACGCCCGATCTCGTCTGATCTCGGAAGCTAAGCAGGGTCGGGCCTGGTTAGTACCTGGATGGGAGACCGCCTGGGAATACCAGGTGCTGTAGGCTTTTGCTTTTCCTTTGGCATTCTTTTTTCTTTTTGGGAGGTGCCATCTTGGCATGGCCAAGCTCAAAGGGGTCGAGGGTGGCATTGGTGATCGCCTACGGCCACATCACCCTGAACACGCCCGATCTCGTCTGATCTCGGAAGCTAAGCAGGGTCGGGCCTGGTTAGTACCTGGATGGGAGACCGCCTGGGAATACCAGGTGCTGTAGGCTTTTGCTTTTCCTTTGGCATTCTTTTTTCTTTTTGGGAGGTGCCATCTTGGCATGGCCAAGCTCAAAGGGGTCGAGGGTGGCATTGGTGATCGCCTACGGCCACATCACCCTGAACACGCCCGATCTCGTCTGATCTCGGAAGCTAAGCAGGGTCGGGCCTGGTTAGTACCTGGATGGGAGACCGCCTGGGAATACCAGGTGCTGTAGGCTTTTGCTTTTCCTTTGGCATTCTTTTTTCTTTTTGGGAGGTGCCATCTTGGCATGGCCAAGCTCAAAGGGGTCGAGGGTGGCATTGGTGATCGCCTACGGCCACATCACCCTGAACACGCCCGATCGTCTGATCTCGGAAGCTAAGCAGGGTCGGGCCTGGTTAGTACCTGGATGGGAGACCGCCTGGGAATACCAGGTGCTGTAGGCTTTTGCTTTTCCTTTGGCATTCTTTTTTCTTTTTGGGAGGTGCCATCTTGGCACGGCCAAGCTCAAAGGGGTCGAGGGTGGCATTGGTGATCGCCTACGGCCACATCACCCTGAACACGCCCGATCTCGTCTGATCTCGGAAGCTAAGCAGGGTCGGGCCTGGTTAGTACCTGGATGGGAGACCGCCTGGGAATACCAGGTGCTGTAGGCTTTTGCTTTTCCTTTGGCATTCTTTTTTCTTTTTGGGAGGTGCCATCTTGGCACGGCCAAGCTCAAAGGGGTCGAGGGTGGCATTGGTGATCGCCTACGGGCCACATCACCCTGAACACGCCCGATCTCGTCTGATCTCGGAAGCTAAGCAGGGTCGGGCCTGGTTTAGTACCTGGATGGGAGACCGCCTGGGAATACCAGGTGCTGTAGGCTTTTGCTTTTCCTTTGGCATTCTTTTTTCTTTTTGGGAGGTGCCATCTTGGCACGGCCAAGCTCAAAGGGGTCGAGGGTGGCATTGGTGATCGCCTACGGCCACATCACCCTGAACACGCCCGATCTCGTCTGATCTCGGAAGCTAAGCAGGGTCGGGCCTGGTTAGTACCTGGATGGGAGACCGCCTGGGAATACCAGGTGTTGTAGGCTTTTGCTTTTCCTTTGGCATTCTTTTTTCTTTTTGGGAGGTGCCATCTTGGCATGGCCAAGCTCAAAGGGGTCGAGGGTGGCATTGGTGATCGCCTACGGCCACATCACCCTGAACACGCCCGATCTCGTCTGAGCTCGGAAGCTAAGCAGGGTCGGGCCTGGTTAGTACCTGGATGGGAGACCGCCTGGGAATACCAGGTGCTGTAGGCTTTTGCTTTTCCTTTGGCATTCTTTTTTCTTTTTGGGAGGTGCCATCTTGGCATGGCCAAGCTCAAAGGGGTCGAGGGTGGCATTGGTGATCGCCTACGGGCCACATCACCCTGAACACGCCCGATCTCGTCTGATCTCGGAAGCTAAGCAGGGTCGGGCCTGGTTAGTACCTGGATGGGAGACCGCCTGGGAATACCAGGTGCTGTAGGCTTTTGCTTTTCCTTTTGGCATTCTTTTTTCTTTTTGGGAGGTGCCATCTTGGCATGGCCAAGCTCAAGGGGTCGAGGGTGGCATTGGTGATCGCCTACGGCCACATCACCCTGAACACGCCCGATCTCGTCTGATCTCGGAAGCTAAGCAGGGTCGGGCCTGGTTAGTACCTGGATGGGAGACCGCCTGGGAATACCAGGTGCTGTAGGCTTTTGCTTTTCCTTTGGCATTCTTTTTTCTTTTTGGGAGGTGCCATCTTGGCATGGCCAAGCTCAAAGGGGTCGAGGGTGGCATTGGTGATCGCCTACGGCCACATCACCCTGAACACGCCCGATCTCGTCTGATCTCGGAAGCTAAGCAGGGTCGGGCCTGGTTAGTACCTGGATGGGAGACCGCCTGGAATACCAGGTGCTGTAGGCTTTTGCTTTTCCTTTGGCATTCTTTTTTCTTTTTGGGAGGTGCCATCTTGGCATGGCCAAGCTCAAAGGGGTCGAGGGTGGCATTGGTGATCGCCTACGGCCACATCACCCTGAACACGCCCGATCTCGTCTGATCTCGGAAGCTAAGCAGGGTCGGGCCTGGTTAGTACCTGGATGGGAGACCGCCTGGGAATACCAGGTGCTGTAGGCTTTTGCTTTTCCTTTGGCATTCTTTTTTCTTTTTGGGAGGTGCCATCTTGGCATGGCCAAGCTCAAAGGGGTCGAGGGTGGCATTGGTGATCGCCTACGGCCACATCACCCTGAACACGCCCGATCTCGTCTGATCTCGGAAGCTAAGCAGGGTCGGGCCTGGTTAGTACCTGGATGGGAGACCGCCTGGGAATACCAGGTGCTGTAGGCTTTTGCTTTTCCTTTGGCATTCTTTTTTCTTTTTGGGAGGTGCCATCTTGGCATGGCCAAGCTCAAAGGGGTCGAGGGTGGCATTGGTGATCGCCTACGGCCACATCACCCTGAACACGCCCGATCTCGTCTGATCTCGGAAGCTAAGCAGGGTCGGGCCTGGTTAGTACCTGGATGGGAGACCGCCTGGGAATACCAGGTGCTGTAGGCTTTTGCTTTCCTTTGGCATTCTTTTTTCTTTTTGGGAGGTGCCATCTTGGCATGGCCAAGCTCAAAGGGGTCGAGGGTGGCATTGGTGATCGCCTACGGCCACATCACCCTGAACACGCCCGATCTCGTCTGATCTCGGAAGCTAAGCAGGGTCGGGCCTGGTTAGTACCTGGATGGGAGACCGCCTGGGAATACCAGGTGCTGTAGGCTTTTGCTTTTCCTTTGGCATTCTTTTTTCTTTTTGGGAGGTGCCATCTTGGCATGGCCAAGCTCAAAGGGGTCAAGGGTGGCATTGGTGATCGCCTACGGCCACATCACCCTGAACACGCCCGATCTCGTCTGATCTCGGAAGCTAAGCAGGGTCGGGCCTGGTTAGTACCTGGATGGGAGACCGCCTGGGAATACCAGGTGCTGTAGGCTTTTGCTTTTCCTTTGGCATTCTTTTTTCTTTTTGGGAGGTGCCATCTTGGCATGGCCAAGCTCAAAGGGGTCGAGGGTGGCATTGGTGATCGCCTACGGCCACATCACCCTGAACACGCCCGATCTCGTCTGATCTCGGAAGCTAAGCAGGGTCGGGCCTGCTTAGTACCTGGATGGGAGACCGCCTGGGAATACCAGGTGCTGTAGGCTTTTGCTTTTCCTTTGGCATTCTTTTTTCTTTTTGGGAGGTGCCATCTTGGCATGGCCAAGCTCAAAGGGGTCGAGGGTGGCATTGGTGATCGCCTACGGTCACATCACCCTGAACACGCCCGATCTCGTCTGATCTCGGAAGCTAAGCAGGGTCGGGCCTGGTTAGTACCTGGATGGGAGACCGCCTGGGAATACCAGGTGCTGTAGGCTTTTGCTTTTCCTTTGGCATTCTTTTTTCTTTTTGGGAGGTGCCATCTTGGCATGGCCAAGCTCAAAGGGGTCGAGGGTGGCATTGGTGATCGCCTACGGCCACATCACCCTGAACACGCCCGATCTCGTCTGATCTCGGAAGCTAAGCAGGGTCGGGCCTGGTTAGTACCTGGATGGGAGACCGCCTGGGAATACCAGGGTGCTGTAGGCTTTTGCTTTTCCTTTGGCATTCTTTTTTCTTTTTGGGAGGTGCCATCTTGGCATGGCCAAGCTCAAAGGGGTCGAGGGTGGCATTGGTGATCGCCTACGGCCACATCACCCTGAACACGCCCGATCTCGTCTGATCTCGGAAGCTAAGCAGGGTCGGGCCTGGTTAGTACCTGGAATGGGAGACCGCCTGGGAATACCAGGTGCTGTAGGCTTTTGCTTTTCCTTTGGCATTCTTTTTTCTTTTTGGGAGGTGCCATCTTGGCATGGCCAAGCTCAAAGGGGTCGAGGGTGGCATTGGTGATCGCCTACGGCCACATCACCCTGAACACGCCCGATCTCGTCTGATCTCGGAAGCTAAGCAGGGTCGGGCCTGGTTAGTACCTGGATGGGAGACCGCCTGGGAATACCAGGTGCTGTAGGCTTTTGCTTTTCCTTTGGCATTCTTTTTTCTTTTTGGGAGGTGCCATCTTGGCATGGCCAAGCTCAAAGGGGTCGAGGGTGGCATTGGTGATCGCCTACGGCCACATCACCCTGAACACGCCCGATCTCGTCTGATCTCGGAAGCTAAGCAGGGTCGGGCCTGGTTAGTACCTGGATGGGAGACCGCCTGGGAATACCAGGTGCTGTAGGCTTTTGCTTTTCCTTTGGCATTCTTTTTTCTTTTTGGGAGGTGCCATCTTGGCATGGCCAAGCTCAAAGGGGTCGAGGGTGGCATTGGTGATCGCCTACGGCCACATCACCCTGAACACGCCCGATCTCGTCTGATCTCGGAAGCTAAGCAGGGTCGGGCCTGGTTAGTACCTGGATGGGAGACCGCCTGGGAATACCAGGTGCTGTAGGCTTTTGCTTTTCCTTTGGCATTCTTTTTTCTTTTTGGGAGGTGCCATCTTGGCATGGCCAAGCTCAAAGGGGTCGAGGGTGGCATTGGTGATCGCCTACGGCCACATCACCCTGAACACGCCCGATCTCGTCTGATCTCGGAAGCTAAGCAGGGTCGGGCCTGGTTAGTACCTGGATGGGAGACCGCCTGGGAATACCAGGTGCTGTAGGCTTTTGCTTTTCCTTTGGCATTCTTTTTCTTTTTGGAGGTGCCATCTTGGCATGGCCAAGCTCAAAGGGGTCGAGGGTGGCATTGGTGATCGCCTACGGCCACATCACCCTCAACACGCCCGATCTCGTCTGATCTCGGAAGCTAAGCAGGGTCGGGCCTGGTTAGTACCTGGATGGGAGACCGCCTGGGAATACCAGGTGCTGTAGGCTTTTGCTTTTCCTTTGGCATTCTTTTTTCTTTTTGGGAGGTGCCATCTTGGCATGGCCAAGCTCAAAGGGGTCGAGGGTGGCATTGGTGATCGCCTACGGCCACATCACCCTGAACACGCCCGATCTCGTCTGATCTCGGAAGCTAAGCAGGGTCGGGCCTGGTTAGTACCTGGATGGGAGACCGCCTGGGAATACCAGGTGCTGTAGGCTTTTGCTTTTCCTTTGGCATTCTTTTTTCTTTTTGGGAGGTGCCATCTTAGCATGGCCAAGCTCAAAGGTGTCGAGGGTGGCATTGGTGATCGCCTACGGCCACATCACCCTGAACACGCCCGATCTCGTCTGATCTCGGAAGCTAAGCAGGGTCGGGCCTGGTTAGTACCTGGATGGGAGACCGCCTGGGAATACCAGGTGCTGTAGGCTTTTGCTTTTCCTTTGGCATTCTTTTTTCTTTTTGGAGGTGCCATCTTGGCATGGCCAAGCTCAAAGGGGTCGAGGGTGGCATTGGTGATCGCCTACGGCCACATCACCCTGAACACGCCCGATCTCGTCTGATCTCGGAAGCTAAGCAGGGTCGGGCCTGGTTAGTACCTGGATGGGAGACCGCCTGGGAATACCAGGTGCTGTAGGCTTTTGCTTTTCCTTTGGCATTCTTTTTTCTTTTTGGGAGGTGCCATCTTGGCATGGCCAAGCTCAAAGGGGTCGAGGGTGGCATTGGTGATCGCCTACGGCCACATCACCCTGAACACGCCCGATCTCGTCTGATCTCGGAAGCTAAGCAGGGTCGGGCCTGGTTAGTACCTGGATGGGAGACCGCCTGGGAATACCAGGTGCTGTAGGCTTTTGCTTTTCCTTTGGCATTCTTTTTTCTTTTTGGGAGGTGCCATCTTGGCATGGCCAAGCTCAAAGGGGTCGAGGGTGGCATTGGTGATCGCCTACGGCCACATCACCCTGAACACGCCCGATCTCGTCTGATCTCGGAAGCTAAGCAGGGTCGGGCCTGGTTAGTACCTGGATGGGAGACCGCCTGGGAATACCAGGTGCTGTAGGCTTTTGCTTTTCCTTTGGCATTCTTTTTTCTTTTTGGGAGGTGCCATCTTGGCATGGCCAAGCTCAAAGGGGTCGAGGGTGGCATTGGTGATCGCCTACGGCCACATCACCCTGAACACGCCCGATCTCGTCTGATCTCGGAAGCTAAGCAGGGTCGGGCCTGGTTAGTACCTGGATGGGAGACCGCCTGGGAATACCAGGTGCTGTAGGCTTTTGCTTTTCCTTTGGCATTCTTTTTTCTTTTTGGGAGGTGCCATCTTGGCATGGCCAAGCTCAAAGGGGTCGAGGGTGGCATTGGTGATCGCCTACGGCCACATCACCCTGACACGCCCGATCTCGTCTGATCTCGGAAGCTAAGCAGGGTCGGGCCTGGTTAGTACCTGGATGGGAGACCGCCTGGGAATACCAGGTGCTGTAGGCTTTTGCTTTTCCTTTGGCATTCTTTTTTCTTTTTGGGAGGTGCCATCTTGGCATGGCCAAGCTCAAAGGGGTCGAGGGTGGCATTGGTGATCGCCTACGGCCACATCACCCTGAACACGCCCGATCTCGTCTGATCTCGGAAGCTAAGCAGGGTCGGGCCTGGTTAGTACCTGGATGGGAGACCGCCTGGGAATACCAGGTGCTGTAGGCTTTTGCTTTCCTTTGGCATTCTTTTTTCTTTTTGGGAGGTGCCATCTTGGCATGGCCAAGCTCAAAGGGGTCGAGGGTGGCATTGGTGATCGCCTACGGCCACATCACCCTGAACACGCCCGATCTCGTCTGATCTCGGAAGCTAAGCAGGGTCGGGCCTGGTTAGTACCTGGATGGGAGACCGCCTGGGAATACCAGGTGCTGTAGGCTTTTGCTTTTCCTTGTTTTTCTTTTTGGGAGGTGCCATCTTGGCATGGCCAAGCTCAAAGGGGTCGAGGGTGGCATTGGTGATCGCCTACGGCCACATCACCCTGAACACGCCCGATCTCGTCTGATCTCGGAAGCTAAGCAGGGTCGGGCCTGGTTAGTACCTGGATGGGAGACCGCCTGGGAATACCAGGTGCTGTAGGCTTTTGCTTTTCCTTTGGCATTCTTTTTTCTTTTTGGGAGGTGCCATCTTGGCATGGCCAAGCTCAAAGGGGTCGAGGGTGGCATTGGTGATCGCCTACGGCCACATCACCCTGAACACGCCCGATCTCGTCTGATCTCGGAAGCTAAGCAGGGTCGGGCCTGGTTAGTACCTGGATGGGAGACCGCCTGGGAATACCAGGTGCTGTAGGCTTTTGCTTTTCCTTTGGCATTCTTTTTTCTTTTTGGGAGGTGCCATCTTGGCATGGCCAAGCTCAAAGGGGTCGAGGGTGGCATTGGTGATCGCCTACGGCCACATCACCCTGAACACGCCCGATCTCGTCTGATCTCGGAAGCTAAGCAGGGTCGGGCCTGGTTAGTACCTGGATGGGAGACCGCCTGGGAATACCAGGTGCTGTAGGCTTTTGCTTTTCCTTTGGCATTCTTTTTTCTTTTTGGGAGGTGCCATCTTGGCATGGCCAAGCTCAAAGGGGTCGAGGGTGGCATTGGTGATCGCCTACGGCCACATCACCCTGAACACGCCCGATCTCGTCTGATCTCGGAAGCTAAGCAGGGTCGGGCCTGGTTAGTACCTGGATGGGAGACCGCCTGGGAATACCAGGTGCTGTAGGCTTTTGCTTTTCCTTTGGCATTCTTTTTTCTTTTTGGGAGGTGCCATCTTGGCATGGCCAAGCTCAAAGGGGTCGAGGGTGGCATTGGTGATCGCCTACGGCCACATCACCCTGAACACGCCCGATCTCGTCTGATCTCGGAAGCTAAGCAGGGTCGGGCCTGGTTAGTACCTGGATGGGAGACCGCCTGGGAATACCAGGTGCTGTAGGCTTTTGCTTTTCCTTTGGCATTCTTTTTTCTTTTTGGGAGGTGCCATCTTGGCATGGCCAAGCTCAAAGGGGTCGAGGGTGGCATTGGTGATCGCCTACGGCCACATCACCCTGAACACGCCCGATCTCGTCTGATCTCGGAAGCTAAGCAGGGTCGGGCCTGGTTAGTACCTGGATGGGAGACCGCCTGGGAATACCAGGTGCTGTAGGCTTTTGCTTTTCCTTTGGCATTCTTTTTTCTTTTTGGGAGGTGCCATCTTGGCATGGCCAAGCTCAAAGGGGTCGAGGGTGGCATTGGTGATCGCCTACGGCCACATCACCCTGAACACGCCCGATCTCGTCTGATCTCGGAAGCTAAGCAGGGTCGGGCCTGGTTAGTACCTGGATGGGAGACCGCCTGGGAATACCAGGTGCTGTAGGCTTTTGCTTTTCCTTTGGCATTCTTTTTTCTTTTTGGGAGGTGCCATCTTGGCATGGCCAAGCTCAAAGGGGTCGAGGGTGGCATTGGTGATCGCCTACGGCCACATCACCCTGAACACGCCCGATCTCGTCTGATCTCGGAAGCTAAGCAGGGTCGGGCCTGGTTAGTACCTGGATGGGAGACCGCCTGGGAATACCAGGTGCTGTAGGCTTTTGCTTTTCCTTTGGCATTCTTTTTTCTTTTTGGGAGGTGCCATCTTGGCATGGCCAAGCTCAAAGGGGTCGAGGGTGGCATTGGTGATCGCCTACGGCCACATCACCCTGAACACGCCCGATCTCGTCTGATCTCGGAAGCTAAGCAGGGTCGGGCCTGGTTAGTACCTGGATGGGAGACCGCCTGGGAATACCAGGTGCTGTAGGCTTTTGCTTTTCCTTTGGCATTCTTTTTTCTTTTTGGGAGGTGCCATCTTGGCATGGCCAAGCTCAAAGGGGTCGAGGGTGGCATTGGTGATCGCCTACGGCCACATCACCCTGAACACGCCCGATCTCGTCTGATCTCGGAAGCTAAGCAGGGTCGGGCCTGGTTAGTACCTGGATGGGAGACCGCCTGGGAATACCAGGTGCTGTAGGCTTTTGCTTTTCCTTTGGCATTCTTTTTTCTTTTTGGGAGGTGCCATCTTGGCATGGCCAAGCTCAAAGGGGTCGAGGGTGGCATTGGTGATCGCCTACGGCCACATCACCCTGAACACGCCCGATCTCGTCTGATCTCGGAAGCTAAGCAGGGTCGGGCCTGGTTAGTACCTGGATGGGAGACCGCCTGGGAATACCAGGTGCTGTAGGCTTTTGCTTTTCCTTTGGCATTCTTTTTTCTTTTTGGGAGGTGCCATCTTGGCACGGCCAAGCTCAAAGGGGTCGAGGGGTGGCATTGGTGATCGCCTACGGCCACATCACCCTGAACACGCCCGATCTCGTCTGATCTCGGAAGCTAAGCAGGGTCGGGCCTGGTTAGTACCTGGATGGGAGACCGCCTGGGAATACCAGGTGCTGTAGGCTTTTGCTTTTCCTTTGGCATTCTTTTTTCTTTTTGGGAGGTGCCATCTTGGCACGGCCAAGCTCAAAAGGGGTCGAGGGTGGCATTGGTGATCGCCTACGGCCACATCACCCTGAACACGCCCGATCTCGTCTGATCTCGGAAGCTAAGCAGGGTCGGGCCTGGTTAGTACCTGGATGGGAGACCGCCTGGGAATACCAGGTGCTGTAGGCTTTTGCTTTTCCTTTGGCATTCTTTTTTCTTTTTGGGAGGTGCCATCTTGGCACGGCCAAGCTCAAAGGGGTCGAGGGTGGCATTGGTGATCGCCTACGGCCACATCACCCTGAACACGCCCGATCTCGTCTGATCTCGGAAGCTAAGCAGGGTCGGGCCTGGTTAGTACCTGGATGGGAGACCGCCTGGGAATACCAGGTGCCCTGTAGGCTTTTGCTTTTCCTTTGGCATTCTTTTTTCTTTTTGGGAGGTGCCATCTTGGCATGGCCAAGCTCAAAGGGGTCGAGGGTGGCATTGGTGATCGCCTACGGCCACATCACCCTGAACACGCCCGATCTCGTCTGAGCTCGGAAGCTAAGCAGGGTCGGGCCTGGTTAGTACCTGGATTGGAGACCGCCTGGGAATACCAGGTGCTGTAGGCTTTTGCTTTTCCTTTGGCATTCTTTTTTCTTTTTGGGAGGTGCCATCTTGGCATGGCCAAGCTCAAAGGGGTCGAGGGTGGCATTGGTGATCGCCTACGGCCACATCACCCTGAACACGCCCGATCTCGTCTGATCTCGGAAGCTAAGCAGGGTCGGGCCTGGTTAGTACCTGGATGGGAGACCGCCTGGGAATACCAGGTGCTGTAGGCTTTTGCTTTTCCTTTGGCATTCTTTTTTCTTTTTGGGAGGTGCCATCTTGGCATGGCCAAGCTCAAAGGGGTCGAGGGTGGCATTGGTGATCGCCTACGGCCACATCACCCTGAACACGCCCGATCTCGTCTGATCTCGGAAGCTAAGCAGGGTCGGGCCTGGTTAGTACCTGGATGGGAGACCGCCTGGGAATACCAGGTGCTGTAGGCTTTTGCTTTTCCTTTGGCATTCTTTTTTCTTTTTGGGAGGTGCCATCTTGGCATGGCCAAGCTCAAAGGGGTCGAGGGTGGCATTGGTGATCGCCTACGGCCACATCACCCTGAACACGCCCGATCTCGTCTGATCTCGGAAGCTAAGCAGGGTCGGGCCTGGTTAGTACCTGGATGGGAGACCGCCTGGGAATACCAGGTGCTGTAGGCTTTTGCTTTTCCTTTGGCATTCTTTTTTCTTTTTGGGAGGTGCCATCTTGGCATGGCCAAGCTCAAAGGGGTCGAGGGTGGCATTGGTGATCGCCTACGGCCACATCACCCTGAACACGCCCGATCTCGTCTGATCTCGGAAGCTAAGCAGGGTCGGGCCTGGTTAGTACCTGGATGGGAGACCGCCTGGGAATACCAGGTGCTGTAGGCTTTTGCTTTTCCTTTGGCATTCTTTTTTCTTTTTGGGAGGTGCCATCTTGGCATGGCCAAGCTCAAAGGGGTCGAGGGTGGCATTGGTGATCGCCTACGGCCACATCACCCTGAACACGCCCGATCTCGTCTGATCTCGGAAGCTAAGCAGGGTCGGGCCTGGTTAGTACCTGGATGGGAGACCGCCTGGGAATACCAGGTGCTGTAGGCTTTTGCTTTTCCTTTGGCATTCTTTTTTCTTTTTGGGAGGTGCCATCTTGGCATGGCCAAGCTCAAAGGGGTCGAGGGTGGCATTGGTGATCGCCTACGGCCACATCACCCTGAACACGCCCGATCTCGTCTGATCTCGGAAGCTAAGCAGGGTCGGGCCTGGTTAGTACCTGGATGGGAGACCGCCTGGGAATACCAGGTGCTGTAGGCTTTTGCTTTTCCTTTGGCATTCTTTTTTCTTTTTGGGAGGTGCCATCTTGGCATGGCCAAGCTCAAAGGGGTCGAGGGTGGCATTGGTGATCGCCTATGGCCACATCACCCTGAACACGCCCGATCTCGTCTGATCTCGGAAGCTA
Source organism: Pelophylax lessonae (assembly GCF_965119305.1). Taxonomy (NCBI): domain Eukaryota; kingdom Metazoa; phylum Chordata; class Amphibia; order Anura; family Ranidae; genus Pelophylax; species Pelophylax lessonae. The sequence goes on along the minus strand of NW_028119487.1, from coordinate 10,460 downwards.
AGCAGGGTCCGGCCTGGTTAGTACCTGGATGGGAGACCGCCTGGGAATACCAGGTGCTGTAGGCTTTTGCTTTTCCTTTGGCATTCTTTTTTCTTTTTGGGAGGTGCCATCTTGGCATGGCCAAGCTCAAAGGGGTCGAGGGCAGTGTTCCCTTTAGCCTGCGCGCATGCGCGGGCGCGCAGTGTGAATGAAGGTCCCGCGCAAGCACCTATTCAAACCGCGCAGCCGCAGACGTGGCGGCCGTGTAGCAGAGCGTGCGCCGCGAGAGCACGCCCATTGTGTGACAATAGCGAATGAAAATTCGCTATTGTCACACGGATCCTCCTCCTGGCCAATCAGGGAGCGGGTCCTCCCGCTTCCTGATTGGCCGAAAGGCCAACTTCATGCCATTGGCCGAGGAAGAGGCGCCGGGACTCGGGAGTCAGGAGGACTGAGGAGAGGCAGGAAGCCGGGGAATGAACTGAAGAGAAGCTGCCGCCCGTGACCATGAGGTAAGTGCACGGGGGGGGGGAACACTGGCATCTCTACATTGATTTGGGGACAATGCTGTGGGCACTCTGCATTAATTAAAAACTGAAAAAATGGCAGAACCATTACTAGACTCGGGACTGAAGAGTCTCTACATTGAAAGGGGGCACGCTGGCATCTCTACATTGAAAGGGGGCACACTGGCATCTCTACATTGAAAGGTGGCACACTGGCATCTCTACATTGAAAGGGGGCACACTGGCATCTCTACATTGAAAGGTGGCACACTGGCATCTCTACATTGAAAGGGGGCACACTGGCATCTCTACATTGAAAGGGGGCACGCTGGCATCTCTATATTGAAAGGTGGCACGCTGGCATCTCTACATTGAAAGGGGGCACACTGGCATCCAGTGTTCCCTTTAGCCTGCGCGCATGCGCGGGCGCGCAGTGTGAATGAAGGTCCCGCGCAAGCACCTATTCAAACCGCGCAGCCGCAGACGTGGCGGCCGTGTAGCAGAGCGTGCGCCGCGAGAGCACGCCCATTGTGTGACAATAGCGAATGAAAATTCGCTATTGTCACACGGATCCTCCTCCTGGCCAATCAGGGAGCGGGTCCTCCCGCTTCCTGATTGGCCGAAAGGCCAACTTCATGCCATTGGCCGAGGAAGAGGCGCCGGGACTCGGGAGTCAGGAGGACTGAGGAGAGGCAGGAAGCCGGGGAATGAACTGAAGAGAAGCTGCCGCCCGTGACCATGAGGTAAGTGCACGGGGGGGGGGAACACTGGCATCTCTACATTGATTTGGGGACAATGCTGTGGGCACTCTGCATTAATTAAAAACTGAAAAAATGGCAGAACCATTACTAGACTCGGGACTGAAGAGTCTCTACATTGAAAGGGGGCACGCTGGCATCTCTACATTGAAAGGGGGCACACTGGCATCTCTACATTGAAAGGTGGCACACTGGCATCTCTACATTGAAAGGGGGCACACTGGCATCTCTACATTGAAAGGTGGCACACTGGCATCTCTACATTGAAAGGGGGCACACTGGCATCTCTACATTGAAAGGGGGCACGCTGGCATCTCTATATTGAAAGGTGGCACGCTGGCATCTCTACATTGAAAGGGGGCACACTGGCATCTCTACATTGAAAGGGGGCACACTGGCATCTCTACATTGAAAGGTGGCACACTGGCATCTCTACATTGAAAGGGGGCACGCTGGCATCTCTACATTGAAAGGTGGCACACTGGCATCTCTACATTGAAAGGGGGCACACTGGCATCTCTACATTGAAAGGGGGCACACTGGCATCTCTACATTGAAAGGTGGCACACTGGCATCTCTACATTGAAAGGGGGCACACTGGCATCTCTACATTGAAAGGGGGCACACTGGCATCTCTACATTGAAAGGGGGCACGCTGGCATCTCTACATTGAAAGGTGGCACGCTGGCATCTCTACATTGAAAGGGGGCACACTGGCATCTCTACATTGAAAGGTGGCACGCTGGCATCTCTACATTGAAAGGGGGCACACTGGCATCTCTACATTGAAAGGGGGCACACTGGCATCTCTACATTGAAAGGTGGCACACTGGCATCTCTACATTGAAAGGGGGCACACTGGCATCTCTACATTGAAAGGTGGCACACTGGCATCTCTACATTGAAAGGTGGCACACTGGCATCTCTACATTGAAAGGGGGCACACTGGCACCTCTACATTGAAAAGGGGCACGCTGGCATCTCTACATTGATTGGGGGCAATGCTGTAGTACTCTGCATTGATTGGGGGCAATGCTGTAGTACTCTGCATTGATTGGGGGCAATGCTGTGGGCACTCTGCATTGATTGGGGGCAATGCTGTGGGCACTCTGCATTGATTGGGGGCAATGCTGTGGGCACTCTGCATTGATTGGGGGCCACAGAAAAATGATCAAACGTTGACCGGTCCGCGGCGATAAAAAGGTTGGGGAGCACTGCGCTCAGAAATTTTTTTATTTGCTCAGCCCAGTAAAAAATTAGAGGGAACATTGCTGGCATCTCTACATTGAAAGGGGGCACACTGGCATCTCTACATTGAAAGGGGGCACACTGGCATCTCTACATTGAAAGGTGGCACACTGGCATCTCTACATTGAAAGGGGGCACGCTGGCATCTCTACATTGAAAGGTGGCACACTGGCATCTCTACATTGAAAGGGGGCACACTGGCATCTCTACATTGAAAGGGGGCACACTGGCATCTCTACATTGAAAGGTGGCACACTGGCATCTCTACATTGAAAGGGGGCACACTGGCATCTCTACATTGAAAGGGGGCACACTGGCATCTCTACATTGAAAGGGGGCACGCTGGCATCTCTACATTGAAAGGTGGCACGCTGGCATCTCTACATTGAAAGGGGGCACACTGGCATCTCTACATTGAAAGGTGGCACGCTGGCATCTCTACATTGAAAGGGGGCACACTGGCATCTCTACATTGAAAGGGGGCACACTGGCATCTCTACATTGAAAGGTGGCACACTGGCATCTCTACATTGAAAGGGGGCACACTGGCATCTCTACATTGAAAGGTGGCACACTGGCATCTCTACATTGAAAGGTGGCACACTGGCATCTCTACATTGAAAGGGGGCACACTGGCACCTCTACATTGAAAAGGGGCACGCTGGCATCTCTACATTGATTGGGGGCAATGCTGTAGTACTCTGCATTGATTGGGGGCAATGCTGTAGTACTCTGCATTGATTGGGGGCAATGCTGTGGGCACTCTGCATTGATTGGGGGCAATGCTGTGGGCACTCTGCATTGATTGGGGGCAATGCTGTGGGCACTCTGCATTGATTGGGGGCCACAGAAAAATGATCAAACGTTGACCGGTCCGCGGCGATAAAAAGGTTGGGGAGCACTGCGCTCAGAAATTTTTTTATTTGCTCAGCCCAGTAAAAAATTAGAGGGAACATTGGTCGAGGGTGGCATTGGTGATCGCCTACGGCCACATCACCCTGAACACGCCCGATCTCGTCTGATCTCGGAAGCTAAGCAGGGTCGGGCCTGGTTAGTACCTGGATGGGAGACCGCCTGGGAATACCAGGTGCTGTAGGCTTTTGCTTTTCCTTTGGCATTCTTTTTTCTTTTTGGGAGGTGCCATCTTGGCATGGCCAAGCTCAAAGGGGTCGAGGGTGGCATTGGTGATCGCCTACGGCCACATCACCCTGAACACGCCCGATCTCGTCTGATTTCGGAAGCTAAGCAGGGTCGGGCCTGGTTAGTACCTGGATGGGAGACCGCCTGGGAATACCAGGTGCTGTAGGCTTTTGCTTTTCCTTTGGCATTCTTTTTTCTTTTTGGGAGGTGCCATCTTGGCATGGCCAAGCTCAAAGGGGTCGAGGGTGGCATTGGTGATCGCCTACGGCCACATCACCCTGAACACGCCCGATCTCGTCTGATCTCGGAAGCTAAGCAGGGTCGGGCCTGGTTAGTACCTGTATGGGAGACTGCCTGGGAATACCAGGTGCTGTAGGCTTTTGCTTTTCCTTTGGCATTCTTTTTTCTTTTTGGGAGGTGCCATCTTGGCATGGCCAAGCTCAAAGGGGTCGAGGGTGGCATTGGTGATCGCCTACGGCCACATCACCCTGAACACGCCCGATCTCGTCTGATCTCGGAAGCTAAGCAGGGTCGGGCCTGGTTAGTACCTGGATGGGAGACCGCCTGGGAATACCAGGTGCTGTAGGCTTTTGCTTTTCCTTTGGCATTCTTTTTTCTTTTTGGGAGGTGCCATCTTGGCATGGCCAAGCTCAAAGGGGTCGAGGGTGGCATTGGTGATCGCCTACGGCCACATCACCCTGAACACGCCCGATCTCGTCTGATTTCGGAAGCTAAGCAGGGTCGGGCCTGGTTAGTACCTGGATGGGAGACCGCCTGGGAATACCAGGTGCTGTAGGCTTTTGCTTTTCCTTTGGCATTCTTTTTTCTTTTTGGGAGGTGCCATCTTGGCATGGCCAAGCTCAAAGGGGTCGAGGGTGGCATTGGTGATCGCCTACGGCCACATCACCCTGAACACGCCCGATCTCGTCTGATCTCGGAAGCTAAGCAGGGTCGGGCCTGGTTAGTACCTGGATGGGAGACCGCCTGGGAATACCAGGTGCTGTAGGCTTTTGCTTTTCCTTTGGCATTCTTTTTTCTTTTTGGGAGGTGCCATCTTGGCATGGCCAAGCTCAAAGGGGTCGAGGGTGGCATTGGTGATCGCCTACGGCCACATCACCCTGAACACGCCCGATCTCGTCTGATCTCGGAAGCTAAGCAGGGTCGGGCCTGGTTAGTACCTGGATGGGAGACCGCCTGGGAATACCAGGTGCTGTAGGCTTTTGCTTTTCCTTTGGCATTCTTTTTTCTTTTTGGGAGGTGCCATCTTGGCATGGCCAAGCTCAAAGGGGTCGAGGGTGGCATTGGTGATCGCCTACGGCCACATCACCCTGAACACGCCCGATCTCGTCTGATCTCGGAAGCTAAGCAGGGTCGGGCCTGGTTAGTACCTGGATGGGAGACCGCCTGGGAATACCAGGTGCTGTAGGCTTTTGCTTTTCCTTTGGCATTCTTTTTTCTTTTTGGGAGGTGCCATCTTGGCATGGCCAAGCTCAAAGGGGTCGAGGGTGGCATTGGTGATCGCCTACGGCCACATCACCCTGAACACGCCCGATCTCGTCTGAACTCGGAAGCTAAGCAGGGTCGGGCCTGGTTAGTACCTGGATGGGAGACCGCCTGGGAATACCAGGTGCTGTAGGCTTTTGCTTTTCCTTTGGCATTCTTTTTTCTTTTTGGGAGGTGCCATCTTGGCATGGCCAAGCTCAAAGGGGTCGAGGGTGGCATTGGTGATCGCCTACGGCCCCATCACCCTGAACACGCCCGATCTCGTCTGATCTCGGAAGCTAAGCAGGGTCGGGCCTGGTTAGTACCTGGATGGGAGACCGCCTGGGAATACCAGGTGCTGTAGGCTTTTGCTTTTCCTTTGGCATTCTTTTTTCTTTTTGGGAGGTGCCATCTTGGCATGGCCAAGCTCAAAGGGGTCGAGGGTGGCTTTGGTGATCGCCTACGGCCACATCACCCTGAACACGCCCGATCTCGTCTGATCTCGGAAGCTAAGCAGGGTCGGGCCTGGTTAGTACCTGGATGGGAGACCGCCTGGGAATACCAGGTGCTGTAGGCTTTTGCTTTTCCTTTGGCATTCTTTTTTCTTTTTGGGAGGTGCCATCTTGGCATGGCCAAGCTCAAAGGGGTCGAGGGTGGCATTGGTGATCGCCTACGGCCACATCACCCTGAACACGCCCGATCTCGTCTGATCTCGGAAGCTAAGCAGGGTCGGGCCTGGTTAGTACCTGTATGGGAGACTGCCTGGGAATACCAGGTGCTGTAGGCTTTTGCTTTTCCTTTGGCATTCTTTTTTCTTTTTGGGAGGTGCCATCTTGGCATGGCCAAGCTCAAAGGGGTCGAGGGTGGCATTGGTGATCGCCTACGGCCACATCACCCTGAACACGCCCGATCTCGTCTGATCTCGGAAGCTAAGCAGGGTCGGGCCTGGTTAGTACCTGGATGGGAGACCGCCTGGGAATACCAGGTGCTGTAGGCTTTTGCTTTTCCTTTGGCATTCTTTTTTCTTTTTGGGAGGTGCCATCTTGGCATGGCCAAGCTCAAAGGGGTCGAGGGTGGCATTGGTGATCGCCTACGGCCACATCACCCTGAACACGCCCGATCTCGTCTGATCTCGGAAGCTAAGCAGGGTCGGGCCTGGTTAGTACCTGGATGGGAGACCGCCTGGGAATACCAGGTGCTGTAGGCTTTTGCTTTTCCTTTGGCATTCTTTTTTCTTTTTGGGAGGTGCCATCTTGGCATGGCCAAGCTCAAAGGGGTCGAGGGTGGCATTGGTGATCGCCTACGGCCACATCACCCTGAACACGCCCGATCTCGTCTGATCTCGGAAGCTAAGCAGGGTCGGGCCTGGTTAGTACCTGGATGGGAGACCGCCTGGGAATACCAGGTGCTGTAGGCTTTTGCTTTTCCTTTGGCATTCTTTTTTCTTTTTGGGAGGTGCCATCTTGGCATGGCCAAGCTCAAAGGGGTCGAGGGTGGCATTGGTGATCGCCTACGGCCACATCACCCTGAACACGCCCGATCTCGTCTGATCTCGGAAGCTAAGCAGGGTCGGGCCTGGTTAGTACCTGGATGGGAGACCGCCTGGGAATACCAGGTGCTGTAGGCTTTTGCTTTTCCTTTGGCATTCTTTTTTCTTTTTGGGAGGTGCCATCTTGGCATGGCCAAGCTCAAAGGGGTCGAGGGTGGCATTGGTGATCGCCTACGGCCACATCACCCTGAACACGCCCGATCTCGTCTGATCTCGGAAGCTAAGCAGGGTCGGGCCTGGTTAGTACCTGGATGGGAGACCGCCTGGGAATACCAGGTGCTGTAGGCTTTTGCTTTTCCTTTGGCATTCTTTTTTCTTTTTGGGAGGTGCCATCTTGGCATGGCCAAGCTCAAAGGGGTCGAGGGTGGCATTGGTGATCGCCTACGGCCACATCACCCTGAACACGCCCGATCTCGTCTGATCTCGGAAGCTAAGCAGGGTCGGGCCTGGTTAGTACCTGGATGGGAGACCGCCTGGGAATACCAGGTGCTGTAGGCTTTTGCTTTTCCTTTGGCATTCTTTTTTCTTTTTGGGAGGTGCCATCTTGGCATGGCCAAGCTCAAAGGGGTCGAGGGTGGCATTGGTGATCGCCTACGGCCACATCACCCTGAACACGCCCGATCTCGTCTGATCTCGGAAGCTAAGCAGGGTCGGGCCTGGTTAGTACCTGGATGGGAGACCGCCTGGGAATACCAGGTGCTGTAGGCTTTTGCTTTTCCTTTGGCATTCTTTTTTCTTTTTGGGAGGTGCCATCTTGGCATGGCCAAGCTCAAAGGGGTCGAGGGTGGCATTGGTGATCGCCTACGGCCACATCACCCTGAACACGCCCGATCTCGTCTGATCTCGGAAGCTAAGCAGGGTCGGGCCTGGTTAGTACCTGGATGGGAGACCGCCTGGGAATACCAGGTGCTGTAGGCTTTTGCTTTTCCTTTGGCATTCTTTTTTCTTTTTGGGAGGTGCCATCTTGGCATGGCCAAGCTCAAAGGGGTCGAGGGTGGCATTGGTGATCGCCTACGGCCACATCACCCTGAACACGCCCGATCTCGTCTGATCTCGGAAGCTAAGCAGGGTCGGGCCTGGTTAGTACCTGGATGGGAGACCGCCTGGGAATACCAGGTGCTGTAGGCTTTTGCTTTTCCTTTGGCATTCTTTTTTCTTTTTGGGAGGTGCCATCTTGGCATGGCCAAGCTCAAAGGGGTCGAGGGTGGCATTGGTGATCGCCTACGGCCACATCACCCTGAACACGCCCGATCTCGTCTGATCTCGGAAGCTAAGCAGGGTCGGGCCTGGTTAGTACCTGGATGGGAGACCGCCTGGGAATACCAGGTGCTGTAGGCTTTTGCTTTTCCTTTGGCATTCTTTTTTCTTTTTGGGAGGTGCCATCTTGGCATGGCCAAGCTCAAAGGGGTCGAGGGTGGCATTGGTGATCGCCTACGGCCACATCACCCTGAACACGCCCGATCTCGTCTGATCTCGGAAGCTAAGCAGGGTCGGGCCTGGTTAGTACCTGGATGGGAGACCGCCTGGGAATACCAGGTGCTGTAGGCTTTTGCTTTTCCTTTGGCATTCTTTTTTCTTTTTGGGAGGTGCCATCTTGGCATGGCCAAGCTCAAAGGGGTCGAGGGTGGCATTGGTGATCGCCTACGGCCACATCACCCTGAACACGCCCGATCTCGTCTGATCTCGGAAGCTAAGCAGGGTCGGGCCTGGTTAGTACCTGGATGGGAGACCGCCTGGGAATACCAGGTGCTGTAGGCTTTTGCTTTTCCTTTGGCATTCTTTTTTCTTTTTGGGAGGTGCCATCTTGGCATGGCCAAGCTCAAAGGGGTCGAGGGTGGCATTGGTGATCGCCTACGGCCACATCACCCTGAACACGCCCGATCTCGTCTGATCTCGGAAGCTAAGCAGGGTCGGGCCTGGTTAGTACCTGGATGGGAGACCGCCTGGGAATACCAGGTGCTGTAGGCTTTTGCTTTTCCTTTGGCATTCTTTTTTCTTTTTGGGAGGTGCCATCTTGGCATGGCCAAGCTCAAAGGGGTCGAGGGTGGCATTGGTGATCGCCTACGGCCACATCACCCTGAACACGCCCGATCTCGTCTGATCTCGGAAGCTAAGCAGGGTCGGGCCTGGTTAGTACCTGGATGGGAGACCGCCTGGGAATACCAGGTGCTGTAGGCTTTTGCTTTTCCTTTGGCATTCTTTTTTCTTTTTGGGAGGTGCCATCTTGGCATGGCCAAGCTCAAAGGGGTCGAGGGTGGCATTGGTGATCGCCTACGGCCACATCACCCTGAACACGCCCGATCTCGTCTGATCTCGGAAGCTAAGCAGGGTCGGGCCTGGTTAGTACCTGGATGGGAGACCGCCTGGGAATACCAGGTGCTGTAGGCTTTTGCTTTTCCTTTGGCATTCTTTTTTCTTTTTGGGAGGTGCCATCTTGGCATGGCCAAGCTCAAAGGGGTCGAGGGTGGCATTGGTGATCGCCTACGGCCACATCACCCTGAACACGCCCGATCTCGTCTGATCTCGGAAGCTAAGCAGGGTCGGGCCTGGTTAGTACCTGGATGGGAGACCGCCTGGGAATACCAGGTGCTGTAGGCTTTTGCTTTTCCTTTGGCATTCTTTTTTCTTTTTGGGAGGTGCCATCTTGGCATGGCCAAGCTCAAAGGGGTCGAGGGTGGCATTGGTGATCGCCTACGGCCACATCACCCTGAACACGCCCGATCTCGTCTGATCTCGGAAGCTAAGCAGGGTCGGGCCTGGTTAGTACCTGGATGGGAGACCGCCTGGGAATACCAGGTGCTGTAGGCTTTTGCTTTTCCTTTGGCATTCTTTTTTCTTTTTGGGAGGTGCCATCTTGGCATGGCCAAGCTCAAAGGGGTCGAGGGTGGCATTGGTGATCGCCTACGGCCACATCACCCTGAACACGCCCGATCTCGTCTGATCTCGGAAGCTAAGCAGGGTCGGGCCTGGTTAGTACCTGGATGGGAGACCGCCTGGGAATACCAGGTGCTGTAGGCTTTTGCTTTTCCTTTGGCATTCTTTTTTCTTTTTGGGAGGTGCCATCTTGGCATGGCCAAGCTCAAAGGGGTCGAGGGTGGCATTGGTGATCGCCTACGGCCACATCACCCTGAACACGCCCGATCTCGTCTGATCTCGGAAGCTAAGCAGGGTCGGGCCTGGTTAGTACCTGGATGGGAGACCGCCTGGGAATACCAGGTGCTGTAGGCTTTTGCTTTTCCTTTGGCATTCTTTTTTCTTTTTGGGAGGTGCCATCTTGGCATGGCCAAGCTCAAAGGGGTCGAGGGTGGCATTGGTGATCGCCTACGGCCACATCACCCTGAGCACGCCCGATCTCGTCTGATCTTGGAAGCTAAGCAGGGTCGGGCCTGGTTAGTACCTGGATGGGAGACCGCCTGGGAATACCAGGTGCTGTAGGCTTTTGCTTTTCCTTTGGCATTCTTTTTTCTTTTTGGGAGGTGCCATCTTGGCATGGCCAAGCTCAAAGGGGTCGAGGGTGGCATTGGTGATCGCCTACGGCCACATCACCCTGAACACGCCCGATCTCGTCTGATCTCGGAAGCTAAGCAGGGTCGGGCCTGGTTAGTACCTGGATGGGAGACCGCCTGGGAATACCGGGTGCTGTAGGCTTTTGCTTTTCCTTTGGCATTCTTTTTTCTTTTTGGGAGGTGCCATCTTGGCATGGCCAAGCTCAAAGGGGTCGAGGGTGGCATTGGTGATCGCCTACGGCCACATCACCCTGAACACGCCCGATCTCGTCTGATCTCGGAAGCTAAGCAG
>NW_028119488.1:5000-7500 GCF_965119305.1 Pelophylax lessonae | reverse complement strand
TAGGCCGCAGGGACTTGAAACTCGGCGGGCCCTGGGGTCGAGGACCCCCTCTAGGTCTGGCGAAAGTTTGGTGTCGGTGGACCCGACGGGTCCCGAGAAGGAAGGGCTGGAATTCGCCGGGGAGGCTGTGCGTCGGGGCACCCGCTGGCCCCGTCTCCCAAAAAAAGTCAAAGTCCAGATGTTCAAGTAGTCTCGGGACACCGGCCGTATCTCCGGACCGCGGGGCGAGGGGAGGTTCGAGCTCCGCGTTTTACGTGGCCAGGGGGGCGGGCGAGGTCCCCGAAAAATTTGGGGTCCCTGGCTGGAAGCGGAGGGGGAGAACCGACCCCGGACGCGGGAGCCTCCGGCGGCCGGGGAGGCAGCGGGCGTCGAGCCGCGATTCAGCCGCGTATTACCGCAGCCTCGGCGGACGGAACTTGCGGTTTTTACCGGCCGATATCTCCGGACCCCTGGGCGAGGGGGGGTTCGAGCTCCGCGTTTTACGTGGCCAGGGGGGCGGGCGAGGTCCCCGAAAAATTTGGGGTCCCTGGCTGGAAGCGGAGGGGGAGAACCGACCCCGGACGCGGGAGCCTCCGGCGGCCGGGGAGGCAGCGGGCGTCGAGCCGCGATTCAGCCGCGTATTACCGCAGCCTCGGCGGACGGAACTTGCGGTTTTTACCGGCCGATATCTCCGGACCCCTGGGCGAGGGGGGGGTTCGAGCTCCGCGTTTTACGTGGCCAGGGGGGCGGGCGAGGTCCCTGAAAAATTTGGGGTCCCTGGCTGGAAGCGGAGGGGGAGAACCGACCCCGGACGCGGGAGCCTCCGGCGGCCGGGGAGGCAGCGGGCGTCGAGCCGCGATTAAGCCGCGGCTTGCCGCAGCCTCGGCGGACGGAACTTGCGGGTTTTACCGGTCGATATCTCCGGAACCGTAGGCGGCAGGGACACGAAACTCGGTGGGCCGGGGGTCGGGGACCCCCTCTAGGCGAGGTGCGAGTTTGGGGTCCCTGGACCCAAGGGGTCACGAGATAATTTTTCCGGAGGCCCCCCTCGAGGGTGCGGGTCGAGGCCGCCGCCGGCTATACCCCCCGGTGGTCAAAAAGTCGAAAAAGTCCGAGGGGGGGACGTCGGCTCCCGCGCCAGGGCGACCGGCCGCGAAACGGCACCTCGCGCCATGCTGGCCGGGATTCCCAAGCTGGCCGGCGGGACTTTGCCGTTTTTCCGGCCGCGAAACGGCACCTCGCGCCATGCTGGCCGGGCAACCCAAGCTCGCCGCCGGGAGCCTTTGCGGTGGCCGGGGACGCCGCGAGCGGTGTGCCGCGATCTAGCCGGGTCCTGCCGCAGCCTCGGCGGACGGAACTTGCGGTTTTTACCGGTCTATATCTCCGGGACCGTAGGCGGCCGGGACGCGAAACTCGGTGGGCCGGGGGTCCAGGACCCCCTCTAGATCCGGTGCAAGTCTGGGGTCTCTGGGTGCAACGGGCGAGGAGCGGCGGGCTCCCGAATACCGGCGGTCCCCTGCCGGGGACGCTGCGGGCGTCGAGCCGCGATTTAGCCGCGGATTCCCGCAGCCTCGGCGGATGGAACTTGCGGTTTTTACCGGTCGATATCTCCGGACCCCGGGGCGAGGGGGGGGTTCGAGCTCCGCGTTTTACGTGGCCAGGGGGCCGGGCGAGGTCCCTGAAAAATTTGGGGTCCCTAGCTGGAAGCGGAGGGGGAGAACCGGCCCCGGACGCGGGAGCCCCCGGCGGCCGGGGAGGCAGCGGGCGTCGAGCCGCGATTAAGCCGCGGCTTGCCGCAGCCCCGGCGGACGGAGCTTGCGGTTTTTACCGGTCGATATCTCCGGAACCGTAGGCGGCAGGGACACGAAACTCGGTGGGCCGGGGGTCGGGGACCCCCTCTAGGTGAGGTGCGAGTTTGGGGTCCCTGGACCAAAGGGGTCACGAGATAATTTTTCCGGAGGCCCCCCTCGAGGGTGCGGGTCGAGGCCGCCGCCGGCTATACCCCCCGGTGGTCAAAAAGTCGAAAAAGTCCGAGGGGGGGACGTCGGCTCCCGCGCCAGGGCGACCGGCCGCGAAACGGCACCTCGCGCCATGCTGGCCGGGATTCCCAAGCTGGCCGGCGGGACTTTGCCGTTTTTCCGGCCGCGAAACGGCACCTCGCGCCATGCTGGCCGGGACTCCCAAGCTGGCCGGCGGGACTTTGCCGTTTTTCCGGCCGCGAAACGGCACCTCGCGCCATGCTGGCCGGGATTCCCAAGCTGGCCGGCGGGACTTTGCCGTTTTTCCGGCCGCGAAACGGCACCTCGCGCCATGCTGGCCGGGACTCCCAAGCTGGCCGGCGGGACTTTGCCGTTTTTCCGGCCGCGAAACGGCACCTCGCGCCATGCTGGCCGGGATTCCCAAGCTGGCCGGCGGGACTTTGCCGTTTTTCCGGCCGCGAAGCGGCACCTCGCGCCATGCTGGCCGGGCAACCCAAGCTCGCCGCCGGGAGCCTTTGCGGTGGCCGGGGACGCCGCGAGCG